>NC_048582.1:48075189-48375189 GCF_013265735.2 Oncorhynchus mykiss
CTAGGGGCGGCTCCTCAGGAAGTCCAGGATCCAGTTGCAGAGGAAGGTGTTCAGTCCCAGTGTCCTTAGCTTATTGATGAGCTTTGAGGGCACTATGGTGTTGAACACGAGCTGTAGTCAATGAATAGCATTCTCACATAAGTGTTCCTTTTGTCCTGGTGGGAAAGGTCAGTGTTGTGTGCAATAGAGATTGCATCATCTGTGGATCTGTTGGGGTGGTATGCAAATTGATGTGGGTCTAGGGTTTCTGGGATAATGGTGTTGATGTGAGCCATAACCAGCCTTTCAAAGCACTTCATGGCTAAAGACGTGAGTGCTACGGGTCAGTAGTCATTTAGGCAGGTTACCTTAGTGTTCTTGGGCACAGGGACTATGGTGGTCTGCTTGAAACATGTTGGTATTACAGACGGACAGGTTGAAAATGTCAGTGAAGACACTTGCCAGTTGGTCAGCACATGCTTGAAGTACACGTCCTGAGAATCCGTCTGGCCCTGCGGCCTTGTGAATGTTCACCTGTTTAAAGGTCTTACTCACATTGGCTAGGGAGAGCATAATCACACAGTTGTCCAGAACATGCATACTTCAGTGTTATTTGCCTCGAGGTGAGCATAGAAGTAATTTAGCTTGTCTGGTAGGCTCGTGTGACTGGGCAGCTTGCGACTGTGCTTCCCATTGTAGTCTGTAATAGTTTGCAAGCCCTGCCACATCCGACGAGCGTCGGAGCCGTTGTAGTACAATTCAATCTTAGTCCTGTGTTGAAGCTTTGCCTGTTTAATGGTACGTCGGAGGACATAGCGGGATTTCTTACAAGCTTCCGGGCTAGAATCCCACTCCTTGAAAGCAGCAGCTCTAGCCTATAGCTCATTGCGGATGTTGACTGTAATCCATGGCTCCTGGTTGGGGTATGTACTAGAGGTCGACCGATTAGGATTTTTCAACGCCGATACCGATACCGATTATTGGAGGACCAAAAAAAGCCGTTGCCCATTACAACAGTACTGAAGGAACACTTACTTTAACTTAATATAATACATCAATAAAATCAATTTAGCCTCAAATAAATAATGAAACATGTTCAATTTGGTTTAAATAATGCAAAAACAAAGTGTTGGAGAAGAAAGTAAAAAGTGCAATATGTGCCATGTAAGAAAGCTAACGTTTAAGTTCCTTTCTCAGAACATGAGAACATATGAAAGCTGGTGGTTCCTTTTAACATGAGTCTTCAATATTCCCAGGTAAGAAGTTTTAGGTTGTAGTTATTATAGGAATTATAGGACTATTTCTCGCTATACGATTTTTATTTCATATACCTTTGACTATTGGATGTTCTTATAGGCACTTTAGTATTGCCAGTGTAACAGTATAGCTTCCGTCCCTATCCTCGCCCCTACCTGGGCTCGAACCAGGAACACATCGACAACAGCCACCCTTGAAGCAGCGTTACCCATGCGTTACCCATGCAGAGCAAGTGAGTCTTTTAACATGAGTCTTCAATATTCCCAGGTAAGAAGTTTTAGGTTGTAGTTATTATAGGAATTATAGGACTATTTCTCTCTATACGATTTTTATTTCATATACCTTTGACTATTGGATGTTCTTATAGGCACTTTAGTATTGCCAGTGTAACAGTATAGCTTCCGTCCCTTGAAGCAGCGTTACCCATGCAGAGCAAGTGGAACAACTACTCCAAGTCTCAGAGCGAGTGACGTTTGAAATGCTATTAGTGCGCACCCCGCTAACTAGCTAGCCATTTCACATCGGTTACACCAGCCTAATCTCGGGAGTTGATAGGCTTGAAGTCATAAACAGCGCAATGCTTGAAGCAAAGCGAAGAGCTGCTGGCAAAACGCACAAAAGTGCTGTTTGAATGAATGCTTACGAGCCTGCTGCTGCCTACCACCGCTCAGTCAGACTGCTCTATCAAATTATAGACTTAATTATAACATAATAACACACAGAAATACGAGCCTTAGGTCAGTAATATGGTCGAATCCAAAAACTATCATCTCGAAAACAAGACGTTTATTCTTTCAGTGAAATACGGAACCATTCTGTATTTTATCTAATGGGTGGCATCCATAAGTCTAAATATTCCTGTTACATTGCACAACCGTCAATGTTATGTCAAAATTCCGTAAAATTCTGGCAAATTAGTTCGCAACGAGCCAAGCGGCCCAAACTGTTGCATATACCCTGACTCTGCATGCAATGAACGCAAGAGAAGTGACACAATTTCACCTGGTTAATATTGTCTGCTAACCTGGATTTATTTTAGCTAAATATGCAGGTTTAAAAATATATACTTCTGTGTATTGAGTTTAAGAAAGGCATTGATGCTTATGGTTAGGTACAGTCGTGCAACGATTGTGCTTTTTTCGCAAATACGCTTTTGTTAAATCATCCCCCGTTTGGCGAAGTTGGCTGTTTTTGTTAGGAAGAAGTAGTCTTCACACAGTTAGCAATGAGCCAGGTGGCCCAAACTGCTGCATATACCTTGACTCTGTTGCAAGAGAAGTGACACCATTTCCCTAGTTAAAAGAAATTCATGTTAGCAGGCAATATTAACTAAATATGCAGGTTTAAATGTATATACTTGTGTATTGATTTTAAGAAAGGCATTGATGTTTATGGTTAGGTACGCGTTGGACCAACGACAGTCCTTTTTTGCGAATGCGCACTGCATCGATTATATGCAACGCAGGACACGCTAGATAAACTAGTAATATCATCAAACATGTGTAGTTAACTAGTGATTATGATTGATTGATTGATTATTTTTTATAAGATAAGTTTAATGCTAGCTAGCAACTCACCTTGGCATCTTACTGCATTCGCGTAACAGGCAGTCTCCTCGTGGAGTGCAATGTGAAGCAGGTGGTTAGAGTGTTGGACTAGTTAACTGTAAGGTTGCAAGATTGAATCCCCGAGCTGACAAGGTAAAAATCTGTCGTTCTGCCCCTGAACAAGGCAGTTAACCCACCGTTCCTAGGCCGTCATTGAAAATAAGAATGTGTTCTTAACTGACTTGCCTAGTTAAATAAAGGTGTAAAAAAAATATATATATATAAATCGGCCAAATCGGTGTCCAAAAATACAGATTTCCGATTGAAATCGGCCCTAATTAATCGTCCATTCTGATTAATCGGTCGACCTCTAGTATGTACGTACGATCACTGTGGGGACGACGTCATCAATGCACTTATTGATGAAGAAATGTGACTGATGTGGTGTACTCCTCAATGTCATCGGAAGAATCCCAGAACATATTCCAGTCTGTGCTAGCAAAACAGTCCTGAGTCACTGGTGCTTCCTGCTTTAGTTTTTGCTTCTAAGCAGGAATCAGGAGGAAAGCTTAAAACCCTTAAAACCCCCTATTTTGTTGCCTTACAACCTGGAATTAAAATAGATTCATGGGGAGTTTGTATCATTTGATTTACACCACATGCCTACCACTTCAAATATTTTTTTATTGTGAAACAAACAAGAAATAAGACTAAAAAACAGAACTACAGCTTCAAGTCTCTTGGGGTATGTCTCTATAAGCTTGGCACATCTAGACACTGGGATTTCTTTCCCCATTCTTCAAGGCAAAACTGCTCCAGCTCCTTCAAGTTGGTTGGGTTCCGCTGGTGTACAGCAATCTTTAAGTCATACAGATTCTCAATTTGATTAAGGTCTGGGCTTTGACTAGGCCATTCTAAGACATTTAAATGTTTCCCCTTAAACCACTCGAGTGTCGCTTTAGCAGTATGCTTAGGATGTTGTTCTCTGGGTGATGATAGGTGTTGGGTTTGCGCCAGACATAGTGTTTCCCTTGATGGCCAAATAGCAACATTTTAGTCCCATCTGACCAGATTACCTTCTTCCATATGTTTGGGGAGTCTCCCACATGCCTTTTGGCGAACACCAAATGTGTTTGCTTCTTTTTTTCTTTAAGCAATGGCTTTTTTTCTGGCCACTCTTCCATAAAGCCCAGCTCTGTGGAGTGTATGGCTTAAAGTGGTCATATGGACAGATACTCCAATCTCCGCTGTGGAGCTTTGCAGCTCCTTCAGGGTTATGTTATCTTTGTTGTCTTGTTGCCTCTCTGATTAATGCCCTCCTTGCCTGGTCCGTGAGTTTTGGTGGGCAGCCCTCTCTTGGCAGGTTTGTTGTGGTGCCATATTGTTTCCATGTTTTAATAATGGATTTAATGGTGCTCCGTGGGATGTTCAAAGTTTCAGATATGTTTTTTTAACCCAACCCTGACCTGTACTTCTCCACAACTTTGTCCCTGACCTGTTTGGAGAGCTCCTTGGTCTTCATGGTGCGACTTGCTTGGTGGTGTCACTTAGGGGTGTTGCAGACTCTGGGGCCTTTCAGAAAAGGTGTATACATACTGAGATCATGTGACAGATCATGTGACACTTAGATCGCACACAGGTGGACTTTATTTAACTAATTATGTGACTTCTGAAGGTTGCACCAGATCTTATTTAGGGGCTTCATATATACACATATGCATACACCACTTTTCTGTTTTTATTTTAGAGAATTCTTGAAACAAGTTATTTTTCTCATTTCACTTTGCCAATTTGGACTATTTTGTGTATGTCCATTACATGAAATCCAAATTAAAATCAATTTAAATTACAGGTTGTAATGCAATAAAATAGGAAAAACGCCAAGGGGGATGAATACTTTTGCAAGGCACAGTAAGATATTACAGTTTTTTTCTTTCCCGTTGGTAGGATATATGTGATCGTAGTTTGTCTATTTTGTTATTGATTGATTGTACGTTGGCTAATAGGTAGATTACCCTCTCGGCAACAGATGGCACCTGGACCTTCTTCCTTGATACCTCCTTCTCTTTCTCCTGGGAATGGCGGGGATGAGGACCTTGTCGGTCGTCTGAAGTAAATCCTTGCCGTTCGTCTCGTTGAAGAAAAAGTATTCCTCCAGTACGTGGTGAGTAAGCTCTTTTCGGTCATAAGACATGGTGGCAGAAACATTATGTACAAAATAAGTTACAAATAATGCGAAAAAACATACACAATAGCACAATTTGTTCCAGGATCGTAAAGCGGCAGCCATTTTGTATCGTATGTATTAATTTGTGGATGTCCATCATCCATTGTGTATGATATGTTATGATTACATTTTGTATGATATGTTACCAAATGGCAAAATGTACACTGAATTTGAAAAAAGTACAATATGCTACGAATTTAAATTTGTTGTGGCTAACTTTGGCTAGGTGGCTAATGCTAACGTCAGCTAGCTTGCTAACATTAGCTAGGGTAGAAGTTAGGGGTTAGGTTAAAGGGTAAGGTTAGGGGAAGGGTTAGCTAAAAATATTAAGGTTTGGGGAAGGGTTAGCCAACAAGCTAAGTAGTTGAAAAGTTACTAAAATGCTAATGTTGTCTGTGATGAGATTCGAACACGGAACCTTTGGGTTGCTAGACGTTCGCGTTATATGCCCATCCACCCTACCCCCTTTAGTTTTTGCCTTAAGTAACCTTCTGTGTTATGTAACCACACCAAATGTAACATGTCATACTATACTGAACAAAAATATGTTAGTTCCATGTTCATAAGCTAAAATAAAAGATCTGATACATTTCCATTGGCATACAAACCTTATTTCCCTCAAAGTTCGTGCACAAATTTGTTTACATCCCTTTTAGTGAGCATTTCTCATTTGCCAAGATTATCCATCCACCTGACAGGTGTAACCACACCAGTCCAGGACATACACATCTGTCTTCATCACCATCTGGCTTCATCATCGTTTGAGTCCAGCCACCCGGAGAGCTAATGAAACTGAGTAGTATTTCTGTCTTTATTAAAGCCCTTTTGTGGGGAAAAACAAAGTCGGTGAGCCTGGCTCCTAATTGGTTGGGCCTATGCCCTTCCAGGCCCAACCATGGCTGTGCACCTGCCCATCATGTGAAATCCATAGATTAGGGCCTAATGAATTGATTTCAAATGACTGATTTCCATTATATGAACTGTAACTCAGTAAAATCATTGAAATTGTTGCATGTTGCGTTTATATTTTTGTTCAGTATAATTTTAATGTACTAGATCTTCGTTTACTATGTTATGTCTAGTTTATGAGGCCAGGCTGCTTGTCCCAACAACCTCAGGACTGGCCTCAGGGTTCTACCATACTGTGCCTAACTGACTATTCTAATGCTCTATAAAAGCGGCAATTGTTGATATCCTCCAACAGAATTGTACATATTTAGACCCAGTTGGTGGTTTTCTTAAATACTTGCTCCCTCAGGCACTCCAAACGGGTTTGCATCCGCTTCTCCATGGTTTTCTGTCGGGATTTCAGAGCAAGAAGGCAGAATGTAAAATATTTTGTGACATCTATCTCCATGGGGGCTATGAGCAGTGATTTTTTTTTTTGCAGTCGGGCCCCATAATTATTAGAGTTTAGCCTGCCTCAGATCTCTCTTGTTTGTTTATCGCGTCAACCTGGGAGACACAAATGTCAAGATAGGAAAAGTTAGCCTGGGGCACCATGATGTCTTATTTGAGCAGCTCAGCAAGTTCAGTTCCCCATACAGCTCTGACAGAAGGCCTAGACAATGTCTGTAACACAGAAATGCAAAGGAATACAAATAGGGGTTTTATAAAGTTCAGTCTGGGGATAGACAACTCCAGACAGGGACAAATTGATGTCTTGATGTCTGACAAAGAGAACTGGATCAAAATCGTAATCTGTATACAAGCCTGCTCTGTCTGAAGCCAATGGCTTGGGATGAAGCAGACAACATAGACATGGTCTGACAACAGTTGGCTAAATTGTAACACGGAATTGCAACAGAAACACAAAAGCAAAGGGGGTCTACATACCCAAGGCTGGGGACAGACAAACATCAGACAGCAGGGGAAAATGAACATGTGACAAAATATAAAAAATGCCACTTATGAATGGTGGAAACAAGCACGCTCTGTGTAAAGCCGTTGGCTTGGAATGAGACCAGACAGCAATTGATTGAACTGTTCCTCTGTTGTGTGTGTGTGTGTGTGTGTGCGCTTCTTTAAGTCTGTTTACATATGTGGGGGTAAATGGAGTGCTTTCATCATCTGTTCTTTCTTCTATCATCACAAAATAAATCTTGGAACTAGAGGGACAATGATCCAGGAGACCAACGTCACAGTGTCTGCATAGTCTGCTGTCAGTCTAATGGGTGGGTTTGTCAGACAATGACAGAGAGCCCCATCTCCCCCCTAGTGACAGGACTTCTCTCCTGTAGTACAGGAAGTGAAGTGACTAACATTGAAAATCCTTTTTTTTTTGTAGGTGTAGCCCTTTCAACAACCACTATGTCTCACCTGGTAAACAGTTTGATTACGGCCAGCTGGTCAACTGGACTAATATACATAGAATGAAAGGTGTGGACAGTAGGCGACACACTTTGAGAAATGACTCTGGCTGGTTCTTTATCAGTGAAGTGGCTGATTGACTGTCTTACTTCATCAGTGACCTCTGACCAGTTACAGTACCACTCACTCACTTCTCTCAGGACAATCCAGGCTCAGGTGACATTTCAGTTGCAAGATAAAGCTTGAGATATATCTTTTGTCTTCTGTGGATCTCAGAGAACGGAACAGAGACTATTATTGTCAAGCACTTAAACTCCTCCTTCCTCTCTTTCTCTCCTGTTTCTTCCTCTGTATCACCAGCCTTCTGCCTATCTGGCCCTCTTAAGACGTCTGGAGGTCTTCTTCCATTTAAAGGCCCGATGCTGCCGGTTTTCTATCAATATTGAACATTTCTGGGTAACATTTAAGTACCTTACTCTAATAGATTTCCATTAAAATGAGCAAAAATAGCTTTTAGGCAAACTATTTCTCAAGCAATAATAGTTTTGCTAGGACTGTCTGTGAGTGGTCTGAGTGGGGAGGGGACAACTGAAATTGGTCTATTAACCAATTTACTGTATATTGATGTCACCATGGAAAGCCAAAACTCACGCCCATGCAAAACTCCTGATTAGACGGTCCTCTGTAGATTTTATTTTCAACCAGCAACTATCAGGAAATAACACTGATCAAATGTTTTGACACTTTTACAGTGTTAGTTTCATCAGCTGTTGTAGAATATGATACAAAATGGTGACTGCACTGGGCCTTTAACAGAGAGTGTCCCTTATAAAACAGACTGGCAATGGGTTACCACCTCCCCCTCTCACTCTGCCTAGACCCTGGGTGGGTGGTCCTGTAGAGAGAGATGGAAAAATGTGTATAAACCAGTTTTTGCTTTGTCATTATGGGGTATTGTGTGTAGATTGATGAGGGGTAAAAGAAAAACATTTAATACATTTTTGAATGAAGCTGTAACATAACAAAATGTGGATAAGTCGAGGGGTGTGAATACTTTCCGACTGCACTGTAGATAGAATGGTAGTGGTAGCGAAGGTTCTCGATCTTCTAACTGATTTCATTGCGGTGGTGGTCGACTGGTTTTTATAAAAAACAAGCTGATGTTTCCATCACTAAGTGAGCTCCTGTGTAATGTGATGGAGGCCACACACACACACATACACCCACCACTAAGTGAGCTCCTGTGTAATGTGGTGGAGGACACACACCACTCAGTGAGCTCCTGTGTAATGTGATGGAGGCCACACACACACACCACTAAGTGAGCTGCTTTGAAATGTGATGGAGGCCACACACACACACACACACACACACACCACTCAGTGAGCTCCTGTGTAATGTGATTGAGGCTGATGTAGGGAGGCAGATGCCCACGCTTTGTGATTCCCTATTTTCTACCTCAGCTGTTTGCTTACCTCGCCTCAGCAGCGCCAGCCAGGAAGATACTTTGTGTGTTACTCAAGTGTGTGTGTGTGGAGAAAGGGAGGGAGAGAGCTGTAGCTCTTGGTACCATTCCATCCACATGATCCCTACTGCCTCATACTCCTCCTGTTGTCTGATATGAGGTGGTTATGAAGACCAATAGTTGCTGTATGGAAGATGATACTGTAGGTAGGCCTATGTGATGGGAAGGAGGGGACAGACAGGTTTGGGAGTGTCCTTTTAACAAGATGAAATGTTGTTTGTCAGATGTCACTATGTAGTTCAACACCGTACAGTGAATTCAGTTCACATTGACGTGAGGCGTCGGCCTTGTCAGCTTGGTTGCTAGACCACTGTCGTGTGTGTGTGTGTGTGTGTGTGTGTGTGTGAGCAGATAAATAAATGCTAGTATTTTATTACTCCTCTGTATTGTATTGACCAGGCCAGTGACCTAAGAATGGCAACCCAGTCAGTGATTGGCAGAAGCTGAAGGTTGTTGACCTTTACAGTGACCTATGGCAGGGTGAGTTTCAGAATGGATGTTCATTTCCCCGCGGGTAAATGTGTCAGTCAAGGTTCTCCCAGGAGACCTGTGATTTCACTGAGAGTATAACAACCTAACACACACACAAGCACATCAGACCAATATTTATCCTCTATTTGATGGGTACACTGTAGAGGACACACTGATTATAGAAAACATGAGTCCTCTGCCTCTCCACTGCACGGAGGAGAAGATGAGTTGGCTGCTTTCCTCTCTGTGGTAGGCTACCCTGACCTTCACTCCCCAGCGTGTGTGTGCGTGTGTGTGAGCCCTCTGATGATGGGCACAGACAGCAGCTGCACACACAGCTGTAACTCGCTAGGCTGCCACTTACAGCAGGCTGCACAAACACAAGCACACACACTCATTACTCCCTACGTGGAATTCCAAATGAAGGGCTTCCAGACTCACCTGTCACTCTGCGACTGCTCAATGTCAATCCCCCTGCTGCAGCCGTCTCCTGTATGTGTCTACAGTGTAGTTACACCGTCAGGATGAGAGGAGAGTCCTTCCCTCGGAAGACAACGTTTTTATTTTTTATTCACTAAGTACTATGATCCACAGACCCATGCATATTCAGACCCATGCATGTTCAGACCCATGCATGTTCAGACCCATGCATGTCAAATGGCACCCTATTCCCAATGTAGTCCTTTACTTTTGACCAGGGCCCATAGGGCTCTGATAAAAGTAGCGCACTATATAGGGAGTAGGGTGCCATTTGGAACTAACCCATGTACTCCACCTCCCAGGATCATTATAAGTTTGGAGACTCCACGGCTGGTCTTATTAGATCAGTGGTGACCTGTACTGTAACTCTCCTGAACAGTTTGTCAGACAGACATATTGTTTATGTTTGCTAGGCAGCAATAATCTATTCTAAAGAGATCGTTTCATAGAGTGGTTAATGGAGGGTCTGTAAAAGAGGGTCTCTGGCACAATGATGGGTTCAGTTGGATTTCAATTGCTCCTATGAATTAGGCTTTTATTCGTAAGGGCTCGCGTTGAGTGAACTGAAGATCCCTCTTGAATCTCTGACAAAAACAGGACAACAATATAATTATCTGTGATGTTTTTAATAGTTCTGTAAGAGGGTGAGTGTGGCGATATTGTGTGTGTGTGTGTGTGTGTCTACAGTGTAGTTATACCATCAGGATGAGGGAAGAGGTGTGTGTGTGTCTACAGTGTAGTTATACCATCAGGATGAGGGAAGAGGTGTGTGTGTCTACAGTGTGGTTATACCATCAGGATGAGGGAAGAGGTGTGTGTCTACAGTGTAGTTATACCATCAGGATGAGGGGAGAGGTGTGTGTGTGTGTGTGTGTGTGTCTACAGTGTAGTTATACCATCAGGATGAGGGGAGAGGTGTGTGTGTGTGTGTGTGTCTACAGTGTGGTTATACCATCAGGATGAGGGAAGAGGTGTGTGTGTCTACAGTGTAGTTATACCATCAGGATGAGGGAAGAGGTATGTGTGTGTGTGTGTGTGTGTGTGTGTGTGTATGTCTACAGTGTAGTTATACCATCAGGATGAGGGGAGAGGTGTGTGTGTGTGTGTGTGTGTGTCTACAGTGTAGTTATACCATCAGGATGAGGGGAGAGGTGTGTGTGTGTGTGTGTGTCTACAGTGTGGTTATACCATCAGGATGAGGGAAGAGGTGTGTGTGTGTGTGTGTGTCTACAGTGTAGTTATACCATCAGGATGAGGGAAGAGGTGTGTGTGTCTACAGTGTAGTTATACCATCAGGATGAGGGAAGAGGTATGTGTGTGTGTGTGTGTGTGTGTATGTCTACAGTGTAGTTATACCATCAGGATGAGGGGAGAGGTGTGTGTGTGTGTGTGTGTGTGTCTACAGTGTAGTTATACCATCAGGATGAGGGAAGAGGTATGTGTGTGTGTGTGTGTGTGTCTACAGTGTAGTTATACCATCAGGATGAGGGAAGAGGTATGTGTGTGTGTGTGTGTGTGTGTATGTCTACAGTGTAGTTATACCATCAGGATGAGGGGAGAGGTGTGTGTGTGTGTGTGTGTCTACAGTGTAGTTATACCATCAGGATGAGGGAAGAGGTGTGTGTGTGTGTGTGTGTGTGTGTCCAGTGTAGTTATACCATCATGATGAGGGGAGAAGTGTGTCTACAGTGTAGTTATACCATCAGGATGAGGGGAGAGGTGTGTGTGTGTGTGTGTGTGTCTACAGTGTAGTTATACCATCAGGATGAGGGAAGAGGTGTGTGTGTGTCTACAGTGTAGTTATACCATCAGGATGAGGGAAGAGGTGTGTGTGTGTGTGTCTACAGTGTGGTTATACCATCAGGATGAGGTAAGAGGTGTGTGTGTCTACAGTGTAGTTATACCATAAGGATGAGGGAAGAGGTTGTGTGTGTGTGTGTGTGTGTGTCTACAGTGTGGTTATACCATCAGGATGAGGGAAGAGGTGTGTGTGTGTGTGTGTGTGTGTGTGTGTGTGTGTCTACAGTGTAGTTATACCATCAGGACGAGGGAAGAGGTGTGTGTGTGTCTACAGTGTAGTTATACCATCAGGAGGAGGGAAGAGGTGTGTGTGTGTGTGTGTCTACAGTGTGGTTATACCATCAGGATGAGGGAAGAGGTGTGTGTGTGTCTACAGTGTAGTTATACCATCAGGATGAGGTAAGAGGTGTGTGTGTGTGTGTGTGTGTGTGTGTCTACAGTGTAGTTATACCATCAGGATGAGGGAAGAGGGGTGTGTGTGCGTGTCTACAGTGTAGTTATACCATCAGGATGAGGGAAGAGGTGTGTGTGTTCTGCTCTTTTGTCTCTGTGCCACTGTCCCTCTGCCAGTGCTGTTGCCAGACACTGCCTGCGGGCCATGTCTCTCTGTGTGTGTGCGTGGCCCTGTCCAGTAGGAGAGAGAGAAGCACGTGCAGGCTAGGCAGGGAGGAAGAGATGTGACCAACGGCACAGCGCTGTTTACATGTCTGTTTAGATGGGGGAATGTGGAGGAGGGGACAGCCTTGTCTTGTACCCACTCTTACAAGAGGCTGTGGGCTAAAATATTGATGTGTGATGGTTGGTTGTTGATAATGTCACAGGCTGCCCCTCTACTGTTGTCACACATGTTTTGGACTCCGACCCTCCAATTCTCCTCTTCTCTCTCTGTCATCTCCTATCCAAGTCTCAAATTCAGCTCACTGTCGCCATCGTCATTGTTTACTCTAGCAGTCACACACGCTATGAGTAAATGCACCGTAACGTTTTCAATAAACGGGAGACCTGATACTGCAATTGCATTGAGTGTAATGTGAGTTTGCTGACAGAACGGGTGTTTTTGAGAGAGGAAAGTGTTGCACTAGTTCTGTAAACACTAGCTTGTCCCCTTGTCTCTTATCTCCACTCCTCGTTAGGGCAATAGTTCAACTATCTCATTAGGCTTGAGCCATGTCAACCTTCGCCACATCGTCAATGAAGCCGCTCAATGAAACGCAGCTAAAGCATTCGAAAGAAAACAAATAGAATTGGAACCTATAGGCCCCATGTTATTGAGCGGGACCAGACTGGCTCGAAAGCCCTCTGGAAATATGCTTATGAGTCTGAAAGACCATAGATGCATCATTGTGATTGACCCTCTGGAATGGAGCACAATGTAGCTCTGGTTTGGTGATCAAGAGGGCACTCTGCTCCCACGCGCACACACACCCTCTCTCTTTCTGCTTCACTCCTCATGTTTTTGACAGTTTATTTTTATGGGTTAGAACACACTTTGGACCCCAGAGTTAATCATTGTTAAAGTCTTTCTTCTTAGAGCTGTCAGAAGTTATGATTTCAGATGAGAAGTGCCTCTTTGAAGCTGATCACCAGAGTTTACAAGACCATCTATTGTTCATGGGATGATTGCCAGATAACAACCAAGATCTGACCTCTGGTCTGTACAATGCAAAACTACATCTTTACCTGGTTGTTATCTGGTGTCTGAATTAGGTTACAACCTGACAATTATGTCATTATGACGTTTCATGACCAATTTCTCCTCCTGGATATTGTGGGATAAAGAACAGGAGTAGCAGATTGATTCTCTCGCTCCAAACTACTGAGTTTAGGGCCTTTCTGAGGGCACACTGAGATGGTGCTGGAAGAAATGGCAGCAGTTTTACAGGCGCCCAACCAATTGTGCTATTATGGTTGTTTTTTTTGCGTCATTTGTAACTTATTTTGTACATAATGTTTCTGCAACTGTATCTAATGGCAAAAAACAGCTTCTGGATATCAGGACAGTGATCACTACCTCGGATTAGATGAAGAGCTTCTGGATATCAGGACAGTGATCACTACCTCAGATTAGATGAAGAGCTTCTGGATATCAGGACAGCAATCACTCACCTCGGATTAGACAGAGATTGTTTTCTACAACAAGGAAGATGCACAGGACATTCTCCAAACACCACACAGGGCCAACATCACCGTTATTTGCAAGAGGAAGGACGCAGGTATAGAGGACAAAAAGCCGGATGCCTCGTCAGGACCCGGAGAAGGCGAGTGGGAAAGCTGCCGTTACCGTCAATACTGCTCGCCAACGTGCAATCATTGGACAATAAATAGACGAGGTACGATCACGAATATCCTACCAACGGGACATCAACAACTGTAATATCCTATGTTTCATGGAATCGTGGCTGAATGATGACATGGATATTCAGCTACGCTGCACCGGCAAGATAGAACAGCACACTCTGGTAAGACGGGGGGGGGGGGGGTGTCTTCGAGGCTGTTTATTTACCACCATAGACAGATGCTGGCAAGAAGACCGCACTCAGTCAGCTGTATAAGGAAATGAGCAAACAGGAAACCACTCACCCAGAGGCGGCGATCCTAGTGGCCGGAGACTTTAATGCAGGGAAACTTAAATCAGTTCTACCAAATTTCTATCAACATGTTAAATGTGCAACCAGAGGGAAAATAATTCTAGATCACCTGTACTCCACACACAGAGACGCGTACAAAGCTCACCCTCGCCCTCCATTTGGTAAATCCGACCACAACTCTATCCTCCTGATTCCTGCTTAAAAACAAAAATTAAAGCAGGAAGCACCAATGACTGTCTATAAAAAAAAGTGGTCAGAGCTAAAGTGGTCCGCACTGAGCTAAAGTGAAGAGCTGCCGCTTTCAAAGTGCGGGACTCTAACCCGGAAGCTTACAAGAAATCCTGCTATGCCCTGCGACGAACCGTCAAACAGGCAATGCGTCGATACAGGGCTAAGATTGAATCGTACTACAACGGCTCCGATGCTCGTCTTATGTGGCAGGGCTTGCAAACTATTACAGACTACAAAGGGAAGCACAGCCGCGGGGGCTGCCCAGTGACACGAGCCTACCAGATGAGCTAAATCACTTCTATGCTCGCTTCGAGGCAAGCAACACCGAGGCATGCATGAGAGCATCAGCTGTTCCGGATGACTGGGTGCTCACGCTCTCCGTAGCCAACGTGAGTAAGACCTTTTAAACAGGTCAACATACACAAGGCTGCGGTGCCAGACGGATTACCATGACGTGTGCTCCGGGCATGAGCTGACCAACTTGCAGGTGTCTTCACTGACATTTTCAACATGTCCCTGATTTGATTCTGTAATACCAACATGTTTAAAGCAGACCACCGTAGTCTGTGGCCAATAACACAAAGGCAACCTGTCTAAATGACTACAGACTACACTCACATCCATAGCCATGAATTGCTTTTTTTTTACCCCTTTTTCTCCTCAATTTCGTGGTATCCAATTGTTGTAGTAGCTACTATATTGTCTCATCGCTACAACTCCCGTACAGGCTCGGGAGAGACAAAGGTTAAAGGTCATGCGTCCTCCGATACACAACCCAACCAGCCGCACTGCTTCTTAACACAGCGCACATCCAACCCGGAAGCCAGCCGCACCAATGTGCACCTGGCAACCTTGGTTAGTGCGCACTGCGCCCGGCCCGCCACAGGAGTCGCTGGTGCACGATGAGACAAGTACATCCCTACCGACCAAGCCCTCCCTAACCCGGACGACGCTAGGCCAACTGTGCGTCGCCCCACGGACCTCCCGGTCGCGGCCGGTTACGACAGAGCCTGGGCGCGAACCCAGGAACTCTGATGGCACAGCTGGCGCTGCAGTACAGCGCCCTTAACCACTGCGCCTCCCGGGAGGCCGTCATGAAGTGCTTTGAAAGATTGGTAATGGCTCACATCAACACCATTATCCCAGAAACCCTAGACCCACTCCAATTTGCATACTGCCCAAACAGATCCACAGATGATGCAATCTCTATTGCACTCCACACTGCCCTTTCCCACCTGGACAAAAGGAACACTTATGTGAGAATGCTATTCATTGACTACAGCTCAGCGTTCAACACCATAGTGCCCTCAAAGCTCATCACTAAGCTAAGGATCCTGGGACTAAACACCTCCCTCTGCAACTGGATCTTGGACTTCCTGACGAGCCGCCCCCAGTTGGTGAGGGTAGGTAGCAACACATCTGCTACGCTGATCCTCAACACGGGGCCCCTCAGGGGTGTGTGCTCTTTTCCCTCTTGTACTCCCTGTTCACCCACGACTACATGGCCAGGAGTGACTCCAACACCATCATTAAGTTTGCAGACGACACAACAGTGGTAGGCCTAATCACCAACAATGATGAGACAGCCTATAGGGAGGAAGTCAGAGACCTGACCATGTGGTGCCAGAATAACAACCGATCCCTCAACATAAACAAGACAAAGGAGATGATTGTGGACTACAGGAAAAGGAGGACCGAGCAAGCCCCCATTCTCATCGACGGGGCTGTAAGTGGACTAGGTTGAGAGCTTCAAGTTCCTTGGTGTCCACATCAACAACAAACTAGAATGGTCCAAACACACCAAGACAGTCGTGAAGAGGGCATGACAAAGCCTATTCCCCCTCAGGAAACTTAAAAGATTTGGCATGGGTCCTGAGATCCTCAAAAGGTTCTACAGCTGCAACATCGAGAGCATCACTGCCTGGTACGGAAATTGCTCGGCCTCTGACCGCAAGGCACTACAGAGGGTAGTGCGTACGGCCCAGTACATCACTGGGGCTAAGCTGCCTGCCATCCAGGATCTCTACACCAGGCGGTGTCAGAGGAAGGTCCTAAAAATTGTCAAAGACCCCAGCCACACCAGTCATAGACTGTTCTCTCTACTACTGCATGGCAAGCGGTACCGTAGTGCCAAGTCTAGGACAAAAATCCTTCTCAAAAGTTTTTACCCACAACGCCATAAGACTCCTGAACATGTTATTCAATGGCTAACCAGACTATTTGCATTGCTGATGCTACTCTCTGTTCATCATATATGCATAGTCACTTTAACTATACATTCATGTACATACTACCTCAATTGGGCTGACCAACCAGTGCTCCCGCACATTGGCTAACCGGGCTATCTGCATTGTGTCCCGCCACCCGCCACCCACCAACCCCTCTCTTTTATGCTACTGCTACTCTCTGTTCATCATACAGTGGGGCAAAAAACAGCTCTCACAGACCTGTAACTTCTTCTGTAAGAGGCTCCTCTGTCCTCCACTCGTTACCTGTATTAATGGCACCTGTTTGAACTTGTTATCAGTATAAAAGACACCTGTCCACAACCTCAAACAGTCACACTCCAAACTCCACTATGGCCAAGACCAAAGAGCTGTCAAAGGACACCAGAAACAAAATTGTAGACCTGCACCAGGCTGGGAAGACTGAATCTGCAATAGGTAAGCAGCTTGGTTTGAAAAATTACATGCCTCTCTCATATTTTTAAGTTGGAGAACTTGCACAATTGGTGGCTGACTAAATACTTTTTTTTTTACTAAATACCCACTGTATATGCATGGTCACTTTTTTTTTTTTTTGCTGTTTTATTTCTTTACTTACCTATTGTTCACCTAATACCTTTTTTTTTTGCACTATTGGTTAGAGCCTGTAAGTATGCATTTCACTGTAAGGTCTACCTGTTGTATTTATCGCACGTGACAAATAAACTTTGATTTGACTTGTTAACTTGTAGCTAGAGGTGGCTCACAACCAAGTAGTTAGAAGAACCGTCACGTTCAGCTTTTAAGATCTCCCGGGTGAGAGATCCACCAAATGAAAGTCTTCTCTGATGTGTCTTTGTCTGAGTGCTTAGCTTATGAAACATGAGAGGACCTGCTGTGTAAAGGTTCTGGGGATCAGTGGAGAGAGAGATAGTGGTATACTGGGACTTGTGAGTCCGCGGGGGGGGGGGGGGGGGGGGGGGGGGGGGTGATTGAGCTGTCTCGCTGGATCTGTCTACTTCTCGCCCCCCTGTCTTTCTCTCTGTGAATGCACTGGAGAAAAGTTTTTTTTTTTAAAGATGCTATATTGATTGGACCACCCAACAGACAGTCAAAATAATCTGACATGCACGAATCCCCTGAATCAAAGGACAACCAGTCAGTGTAAACAAGCAGACGATGTCTCATTCTCCCTCTCTCTTTCATTCTCCCCCCCCCCCCGCTCTCCTTCCTTTCCTCGCTCTCTCTCATTCTCTCCCTCTTTGTTTCTCTTAGTGTTTCCACCTTCCCATCATATGGAGAGGCTGATTGCAACGCTGCAGTTACCATGGCAGCCAGTAGAACACATTAAGCTTTATAATAAGTCACAGAGAGGAAGAGAGGAGAAAGGGAAGAAAAAGAGGCACTGGAACAATAATCAAGAGCATGAGGAGGAAACTATAAATAGAGAAAGCAGTAATCCCTAGCATCATTTATTAAACAGTAACTTCAGATGACTGTGTTGGTTTTGTACACATCATTTCCCCTAGCAGCTAGCACAGTATATACACCGTCCCTTCCCATAGTCCCTTGTCAGACATTTTTGACAACGAGGGCTGATTCCAGTAATGTAGGATAGCTACTACTGTGTTTGTGACCTCATTCATCTATCCTGAGCTCCACTCTCTTATTTAGGGATGGATGATGACACACACCCAGTCATCTAGGGACACTCAGACTCTGAGATGGTCTAGGGCAGGGTTCCTCAACTAGCGGCCCACCGGCCGAATTTGGCCACCCGAGTAAAAAAAAAAAACGTGCACACTTTTTTAAAAATTGTTGGACATAAGACTGTAAAAACACCAGAAAATCAGCTCCAAGTGATCTGAAATCTGTTCCAAAGTATTCCTACGCATAATAGAGAGATACAGTACCAGTCAAATGTTTGGACACACCTACTCATTCAAGGGTTTTACTGTATTTGTACTATTTTCTACATTGTAGAATAATAGTGAAGACATCAAAACTATAAAATAACACATGGAATCATGTAGTAACCAAAAAAGTGTTGAACAAATTCTTCAAAGTTCCCACCCTTTGTCCACAGCTTTGCACTCTTGGCATTCTCTCAACCATATTCACCTGGAATGCTTTTCCAACAGTCTTAAAGGAGTTCCCACATATGCTGAGCACTTGTTGGCTGCTTTGCCTTCACTCTGCGGTCCAACTCATCCCAAACCATCTCAATTGGGTTGAGGTCAGGTGATTGTGGAGGCCAGGTCATCTGATGCAGCACTCCATCACTCTCCTTCTTGGTCAAATAGCCCTTACACCGCCTGGAGGTGTGTCGGGTCATTGTCCTGTTGAAAAACAAATGATAGTCTCACTAAGCACAAACCAGGGATATCGCTGCCAAATGCGGTGGTTAACACGACTCAGGATAAGACCCAGGTGCAGACACAGGAGGCAGACAGTTACAATCAGGATTCAAAGGGCTGTGAAACATAGGTTTAATCCTAGACACCTAGAAAAGTGGAATGTATACGGAGGTTGCGGGGCAACAGAAGATGAACAGCAGAGGGGGAAAGGGCCAATATAGTGGGGAGAAAGTTTAGGGAATTCCACCCGGAGGGGCAGAATTCTGCCCGAGACGATTGCGGGGAGCAGGGGTCCGGTAGCGGTCTGCCTGTCACAGATACCTGGAGGTGGTCTTGAGAAGAGCAGACCGGGCTCTCTTCCAGGTACGGCGACAGCAGCAGAGAAACATCTTGGCTGAGGGTATGCTGACCTCTTGCTCAAGGAAGAGCAGGGGCTGATATCCCATGGAACACTCAAAGGGCGAGAGACCAGTGGCCACGCAGGGAAGGGTGTTGCAGGTGTATTCCACTCACACGAGTTGCTGGCTTCAGGTGGTGGGGTTGTTGAAGACAAGGCAACAAAGAGCCGTCTCCAGGTCCTGATTGGCCCACTCCGACCAGCCATTAGACTGGGGGTGAAAATCGGAGGACAGGCTGGCCGACGACCCAATGATGGTCCAAAATACCTTCCAGAACCGGGATGAGAACTGAGGACTGCGATCAGAGAAAACAGGGGGCAGGAAAATGGCAGGTCAAGGGCAGGCAGATGTCAATAATCCAAGGCAGCGTCAATCAGGGACAGAACGGCAGGCAGGCTCAGGGCAGGCAGAATGGTCAGAACCTGGAAGTCTAGAAAACAGAAACTAGAGATACGGAAAAACACGCTGGTAAGACTTGGCAAGACAAGACGAACTGGCAACAGACCAACAGAAAACGCAGTTATAAGAACACGGGATAATGGGGAAAATGCGAGACACCTGGTGGGGAGGGGAGACCAGCACAAAACAGGTGAAACAGATCAGGGTGTGACAGTGTTGCCATGCTGGTTAAGTGTGCCTTGAATTCTAAATAAAGAGACCATCCGTTCACCTACTCTGCATCTCACAAAGACACAACGTTTGAACCAAAAATATCACATTTGGACTCATCAGACCAAAGGACAGATTTCCACCGGTCTAATGTCCATTGCTCGTGTTACTTGGCCCAAGCAAGTCTCTTCTTATTATTGGTGTACTTTAGTAATGGTTTCTTTGCAGAATTCGACCTTGAAGGCCCGATTCACGCAGTCTCCTCTAAACAGTTGATGTTGAGATGTATCTGTTACTTGAACTCTGAAGCATTTATTTGGACTGCAATTTCTGAGGCTGGTAACTCTAATGAACTTATCCTCTGCAGCAGAGGTAACTCTGGGTCTTCCTTTCCTGGGGCGGTCCTCCTGAGAGCCAGTTTCATCATAGCGCTTGATGGTTTTTGTGACTGCACTTGAAGAAACTTTCAAAGTTCTTGAAATTTACCGCATTGACTGACCTTCATGTCTTAAAGTAATGATGGAGTGTCATTTTCTCTTTGCTTATTTGAGCTGTTCTTGCCATAATATGGACTTGGTATTATACCAAATAGGGCTATCTTCTGTATACCACCCCTACTACCTTTAAAAAGGAAATAAATTCCACAAATGAACGTTTAACAAGGCACACCTGTTAATTGATATGCATTCCAGGTGACTACCTCATGAAGTTGGTTGAGAGAATGCCAAGAGTGTGCAATGCTGTCATCAAGGCAAAGGGTGGCTACTTTGAAAAGTCTCAAATAGAAAATATATTTTGATTTGTTTAACTTCTTGACGCTACCCATCCCGTTAGCGGGATCATTTTAGCATAGCGCCACAGTCAATATTACTAAAAAATATTCATATTCATGAAATCACAAGTGCAATTTTGCAAAACACAGCTTAGCCTTTTGTTAATCCACCTGTTGTCTCAGATTTTGAAATGATGCTTTACAGCGAAAGCAATCCAATCATTTGTGTAAGTTTATCGATAGCATAGCATAACATTATGTACACTAAGCATTAAATAGCTAGGTCCCGAAAATCAGAAAAGCAATCAAATTAATCGTTTACCTTTTGATCTTTGGATGTTTTCACTCACGAGACTCCCAGTTACACAACAAATGTTCCTTTTGTTCCATAAATATTATTTTCATACCCAAAATATCTCTGTTTGTTTGTCGCGTTATGTTCAGAAATCCACAGGAAAGAGCGGTCACGACAACGCAGACGTATATTCCAAATAATATCCATAATGTCCACAGAAACATGTCAAATGTTTTTTAGAATCAATCCTCAGGTTGTTTTTAAAATATATATTCGATAATATATCAACCGGGTGTGTGTAGGTTTTTCAAAAACACCGGGAGAAACAATGGCCGCTTTACTCTGTAGCGCAAAACTCACTCAGAGCCCCCACCTATCCACTTACGCAATGTGATCTTTCACACTAATTTTTCAAAATAAAAACCTGAAACTATGTCTAAAGACTGACACATTAGGGAAGCCATAGAAAATTAATCAGGCACTTCCTGATTGGATTTTCCTCAGGTTTTCGCCAGCAATATCAGTTCTGTTATACTCACAGACAATATTTTTTACAGTTTTGGAAACTTTAGAGTGTTTTCTATCCTAATCTGACAATTATATGCATATTCTAGTTTCTGGGGCTGAGAAGTAGGCAGTTTCAAATGGGTACGTTTTTTTGCCAAAAACGAAAATACTGCCCCCTACACGCAAAAGGTTAACACTTTGTTGGTTACTACATGATTCAATATGTTATTTCATAGTTTTGATGTCTTCACTATTATTCTACAATGTAGAAAATAGTACAAATAAAGAAACCCTTGAATGAGTAGGTGTGTCCAAACTTTTGACTGGTACTGTATGTGATCATATACAAATGTAAGCAAGGTTTGAAATGATTATGTTTTAATCAAATACAGTGCCTTGCGAAAGTATTCGGCCCCCTTGAACTTTGCGACCTTTTGCCACATTTCAGGCTTCAAACATAAATATATAAAACTGTATTTTTTTGTGAAGAATCAACAACAAGTGGGACACAATCATGAAGTGGAACGACATTTATTGGATATTTCAAACTTTTTTAACAAATCAAAAACTGAAAAATTGGGCGTGCAAAATTATTCAGCCCCCTTAAGTTAATTTTTGTAGCGCCACCTTTTGCTGCGATTACAGCTGTAAGTCGCTGGGGGAAGTCTCTATCAGTTTTGCACATCGAGAGACTGAATTTTTTTCCCATTCCTCCTTGCAAAACAGCTCGAGCTCAGTGAGGTTGGATGGAGAGCATTTGTGAACAGCAGTTTTCAGTTCTTTCCACAGATTCTCGATTGGATTCAGGTCTGGACTTTGACTTGGCCATTCTAACACCTGGATATGTTTATTTTTGAACCATTCCATTGTAGATTTTGCTTTATGTTTTGGATCATTGTCTTGTTGGAAGACAAATCTCCGTCCCAGTCTCAGGTCTTTTGCAGACTCCATCAGGTTTTCTTCCAGAATGGTCCTGTATTTGGCTCCATCCATCTTCCCATCAATTTTAACCATCTTCCCTGTCCCTGCTGAAGAAAAGCAGGCCCAAACCATGATGCTGCCACCACCATGTTTGACAGTGGGGATGGTGTGTTCAGCTGTGTTGCTTTTACGCCAAACATAACGTTTTGCATTGTTGCCAAAAAGTTCAATTTTGGTTTCATCTGACCAGAGCACCTTCTTCCACATGTTTGGTGTGTCTCCCAGGTGGCTTGTGGCAAACTTTAAACAACACTTTTTATGGATATCTTTAAGAAATGGCTTTCTTCTTGCCACTCTTCCATAAATTCCAGATTTGTGCAATATACGACTGATTGTTGTCCTATGGACAGAGTCTCCCACCTCAGCTGTAGATCTCTGCAGTTCATCCAGAGTGATCATGGGCCTCTTGGCTGCATCTCTGATCAGTCTTCTCCTTGTATGAGCTGAAAGTTTAGAGGGACGGCCAGGTCTTGGTAGATTTGCAGTGGTCTGATACTCCTTCCATTTCAATATTATCGCTTGCACAGTGCTCCTTGGGATGTTTAAAGCTTGGGAAATATTTTTGTATCCAAATCCAGCTTTAAACTTCTTCACAACAGTATCTCGGACCTGCCTGGTGTGTTCCTTGTTCTTCATGATGCTCTCTGCGCTTTTAACGGACCTCTGAGACTATCACAGTGCAGGTGCATTTATACGGAGACTTGATTACACACAGGTGGATTGTATTTATCATCATTAGTCATTTAGGTCAACATTGGATCATTCAGAGATCCTCACTGAACTTCTGGAGAGAGTTTGCTGCACTGAAAGTTAAGGGGCTGAATAATTTTGCACGCCCAATTTTTCAGTTTTTGATTTGTTAAAAAAGTTTGAAATATCCAATAAATGTCGTTCCACTTCATGATTGTGTCCCACTTGTTGTTGATTCTTCACAAAAAAATACAGTTTTATATCTTTATGTTTGAAGCCTGAAATGTGGCAAAAGGTCGCAAAGTTCAAGGGGGCCGAATACTTTCGCAAGGCACTGTATATCTGTTTGGGCTTCTTGCGGTCAATTTGCAGTATTCAAATTATTTGTAATTATGCGTTGTGCCTTGGTGGTAATAAAGAGAGTTTAAGAGACAAGAGAAATGACTAAAGCACAAAACAATGGGAAAGTAAAAAGGGTGAGTACTGAATGACTGATAAAAAAAACTGATAGAGGATAGAAAAAAAGTGAGGTAAGAAACTGAAAATTGTATTTTACTGAGGTGAGATGCTGAAAATACCTCCTGTCTCCACACCTCTACGTGGAGGTGAGGTTTCCCCCCTCATCTCATTTACACGTTGCTCTGGTGTTGGGTGAATAGCTAGGTCTCTGCTCGGATCGTGACCTTACCAGCACTACTCTCTCTCTCTATCGCTCTCTTTCTTTCTCTCTCTATCTCTCCCTCTTTCTATCTCTACCGCTCTCTCTTTCATTCTCTCTCTTTCTCTCACACACTCCAAGTGTTGGATTGAAACAGACTGACCAGGCCCTGTAGAACTTGTATGCATGGGACACTGGCTGGCTGGCTGGCTGTCTGACTGGCTGGCTTAGTGACTGACTGGCTGTCTGACTATATGCATGAGACTGTCCGACTGACTGTATGCATAGGACACACTCTGACTGACTGACTAGCAGCTGCCCAGGCCACATCTCTATATCTCTGTCCATGGTGCTGGAAAGACACTCTGCTGGAAAGAGCACTGACCTCCCATATACAAGGCCCTTGCATTTGCATTTAAAACGGTACACTGACTCTCATCCAGAGCCTTTTACATTCAGTCACTAAGGTCCCATATTGAATAGGCAATCTTTCAGTCTCTATCTCGGACCAGAAATGCATGATGCCGTTCATTTTGGGTTCTATTTTGTGACTCAAAATGACTTGTGACTGAGAGTGTCTCAATGAAAGGTGTTGAAGCTCAGGAGATCTGATGATAGATCCTGAATGATTTTTCTCCAGCATATTAACCAGGTAAATAAAGAAAGCATGTGAATGACAGGGTCATTAAAGCAAGTAGAAAGTGTCTACAAGGAACCATTTTATCTGTGTGGTAATTTAACACAGCTGTTGGATAGCGATCATGTTTCAAAATAAATATTTTGAACTTGATTATAGAGGGAAATGCAGGTAGTTAAAGTCCCTGTGAGTATTTTTCACAATGTATGATTTATTCCTTTAATTCTAGTGTTAGTGTATCCTGGTCTTTGAAGATATTCCCTGTCAGAAGCCTATTCAACTCTCTATGCTTTAATAGCAGTGTTGTAAACAACCCTTGATCTACTTGTCATTCGATCGAGGGCTTTTTACATTACCTGGCATTAGTATTGTGTCTAATACACAGTACACACCACAGAGGTTGTCTGATGAAACAAGCCTATGTATTCTATAGGTCACCATTTCTATACAGAATGATCCTTCCCAACCAAGACCTAGTGGGGTCATTATCCTAAGCCTCCACTGCAGATGTTGTGCATTAGTCAGGTTTGGTTCAAAAGTGACCTATGGTTAGAATAGGTTAGGGAAAAAAACGATATTCCTGATGTATACAGTAACATAAGATATTCCTTTTCAACTGTCATTGATTGCCCTAGATTTTGGTCTGACACACATCTGAAGCAGCCATCTCTGGCTAAGACAAACATCTCTGCAGAACAGACCTATTTCCTGTCTGTCTGCCAGCCAGCTCTGGATAACACAAACATCGCGGTCTGGTCTGGTCTTGTCTGCATGAATGATGGTACTGCTTGGCCCTCCTCTCAGTCCTGTTATCTCCTGCCTGTAATGTGGTCAGCAGGCAGACCGAGACAGGCCTCTCCTGTAATGTGTCTTATGTGTTCAGCAGGCAGACCGAGACAGGCCTCTCCTGTAATCAACACAGCCATGAAGGCAGCTGTAGACATGTCAATGCTAATTGCAGCTTGTCTTCCCTCCTTCTGGAGGCTCGAAGGGCCACACAAAGAGCAGCTGTAACATGCGGAGGCCTGAGAGGGGAAGAGGAAGAAATTGTCCTGCCTCCCTGGACACCTACACACACTCTTAACATGCTGGAGACAGAGGACAGAGCTTAACATACACACACACACACACACACACACACACAATATAGACACACATTCACATCGACCCCCTACTGTCTCTCTGTAGTGGGTGCCAATTGAAAAGCCTGGGAATGTGATGTGTTGTAGTACCCTACTGAAGTGCCTAGGGTGAGTTTTCTAGTATCCTATTGAATGTAAAGCAATTTCAGTTGGAGAAAAACTCCATATGGAACTAATTATTGTTATTTTTGTTATGAAATAGGCCGGGGTTGTTACGCCCTGACCTTAGAGCTTTTTATGTCTCTATTTTGGTTTGGTCAGGGTGTGATTTGGGTGGGCATTCTATGTTCCTTTTTCTATGTTTTTGTATTTCTATGTTTTGACCGGGTATGGTTCTCAATCAGGGACAGCTGTCTATTGTTGTCTCTGATTGGGAACCATACTTATGTAGCTTTTTCCCACAGGGTTTTTGTGGGTAGTTATTTTCTGTTTTGTGTTTCTGCACCTGACAGGACTGTTTCGGTTTTCATTCATTCTCTTTGTGAGTTTTGTTATTGAGTGTTCAGTTGAAATAAGAGTATGAACACTGAGTTACAGGGGTTAAGTACAAGAGGGAGAGATTCAACATGAGATAATGGTCGTCATTGTAAATAAGAACAAATTCTTAACTGACTTGCCTAGTTAAATAAAGGTTAAATAAAATTGTGTAGGGAGACAAAGACAGGGTGAGTGGGAGTGATCTACAAGTGGAGGAGCAGGGAGAGAGAAAGATAGAAGAAGGCAAGCAGTGTGAAGTGAGAGCGATAACTGTTGACAAAGAACCGTCTTGTGCATGCACACGTCTCCTTACCCACGTCAGAACAATCATAACTGCTGTGTCGTTATGTTGACATGGTATGAGGACTTACCAATCCTCCCACCCTATGGCAGTGTTTACCTGACACCAGTCAACATGTGACCGGTGATATGGAAGAGAGGTGTGTGTGTGTGGCCCCTCAATATGGTTGTTGAGACGGAGACTGGGATTCTACTAAAGGCAGTGGGTTATTTCAAGAGAACTGAATACTGACGGAGACATAGAGGGAGAGATAGAAGAGGGAATGGGTCGTTTGGACTCATGTTTGCTTACCAGAGGTGTTTTTTCATCCGTTGCCATAGAAACAGCAGCTCGATGTGTGCGTTTGTGTGTGCATATATTTGTTAGAAATGTGTGTAGAAATGAATGTGCACATTGTGCTGTTTTTTTTCCATGTGTGTGTCAGGGTTGGGCTCAATTCAAAATTTAATTGAGAATGCCTCATAAATTAAATTCTTGAATTTGAATTTAACTTTGTAGTAGTAAACAGGATACAAAATTTGGATGAAAGGAAATTGAATTCAGTGAAATTCAATGAAAATAAAATGCCGCTATTCTATATTAGGTGTAGTCTACAGCCGTGGCCAAAAGTTTTGAGAATGACACAAATATTTATATCCACAAAGTTTGCTGCTTCAGTGTCTTTAGATATTTTTGTCAGATGTTACTATGGAATACTGAAGTATAATCACAAGCATTTCATAAGTGTGAAAGGCTTTTATTGACAATTACATGAAGTTGATGCAGAGAGTCAATATTTGCAGTGTTGACCCTTCTTTTTCAAGACCTCTGCAATCCCCCCTGGCATGCTGTCAATTAACTTCTGGGCCACATCCTGACTGATGGCAGCCCATTCTTGCATAATCAATGCTTGGAGTTTGTCAGAATTTGTGGGTTTTTGTTTGTCCACCCACCTCTTTAGGATTGACCACAAGTTCTCAATGGGATTAAGGTCTGGAGAGTTTCCTGGCCATGGACCGAAAATATCGATGTTATGTTCCCCGAGCCACTTAGTTATCCCTTTTGCCTTATGACAAGGTGCTCCATCATGCTGGACAAGGCATTGTTCGTCACCAGACTGTTCCTGGATGGTTAGGAGAAGTTGCGCTCGGAGGATGTGTTGGTACCATTCTTTATTCATGACTGTGTTCTTAGGCAAAATTGTGAGTGAGCCCACTCCCTTGGCTGAGAAGCAACCCCACACATGAATGGTCTCAGGATGCTTTACTGTTGGCATGACACAGGACTGATGGTAGTGCTCACCTTGTCTTCTCTGGACAAGCTTTTTTCCGGATGCCCCAAACAATCGGAAAGGGGATTCATCAGAGAAAATGACTTTACCCCAGTCCTCAGCAGTCCAATCCCTGTACCTTTTGCAGAATATCAGTCTGTCCCTGATGTTTTTCCTGGAGAGAAGTGGCTTCTTTGCTGCCCTTCTTGACACCAGGCCATCCTCCTAAAGTATTCGCCTCACTGTGTGTGCAGGTGCACTCACACCTGCCTGCTGACATTCCTAAGTAAGCTCTGTACTGGTGGTGCCCCGATCCCGCAGCTGAATCAACTTTAGGAGACGGTCCTGGCGCTTGCTGGACTTTCTTGGGCGCCCTGAAGCCTTCTTCACAACAATTGAACCGCTCTCTTTGAAGTTCTTGATGATCCTAGAAATGGTTGATTTAGGTGCAATCTTACTGGCAACAATATCCTTGCCTGTGAAGCTCTTTTTGTGCAAATCAATGATGACTGCACGTGTTTCCTTGCAGGTAACCATGGTTGACAGAGGAAGAACAATGATTCCAAGCACCACCCTCCTTTTGAAGCTTCCAGTCTGTTATTTGAACTCAGTCAGCATGACAGAGTGACCTCCAGCCTGGTCCTCGTCAACATTCACACGTGTTAACAAGAGAATCACTGACATGATGTCAGCTGGTCCTTTTGTGGCAGGGCTGAAATGCAGTGGAAGTGTTTTTTGGGGGATTCAGTTCATTTGCATGGCAAAGAGGGACTTTGCAATCAATTGCAATTCATCTGATCACTCTTCATAACCTTCTGGAGTATATGCAAATTGCCATCATACAAACTGAGACAGCAGACTTTGTGAAAATTAATATTTGTGTCATTCTCAACTTTTGGCCACAACTGTATACACCCCGTGGCCAGTTTACTAGTACCGGGTCAGACCCCCCCCCCCCCACCCCTTTGCCTCCAGAACAGCCTGAATTATTTGGGAATGTAAAGGTTGCTCAATTGGTATCAAAGGACTTAACATTCCCCACACCGTTACACCACCGCCACCAGCCTGTACCATTGACACCAGGCAGGATGGGGCCATGGGCTCATGCTGCTTACGCCAAATCCTGACTCTGCCATCAGCATGATGTAACAAGAACCGGGATTCGTCAGACCAGGGGATGTTTTTCTACTCCTTATTATCCAGTGTTGGTGATGGTGTGCCCTCTGGAGCTGATTCTTCTTGTTTTTAGCTGATAGGAGTGGAACGCGGTGTGGTCGTCTGCTGCCATAGCCCATCCGTGACGCGTTCCGAGATGCCGTTCTGCAACCCACTGTTGTACTGCACCGTTATTTGCATGTTTGTGGCCCACCTGTTAGCTTGCACGATTTTTTGCCATTCTCCTTTGACCTCTCATCAAGGAGCTGTTTTCATCCACAGGACTGCCGCCGACTGGTAGTTTTTGTTTGTCACACCATTCTCAATCAACCCTAGATACTGGAACTGGCGCGCCTGGCACCAACGATCATACCATGCCATACCATATCATACCATACCATGCCATACCATATCATACCATATCATACCATACCATATCATACCATATCATACCATGCCATACCATATCATACCATACCATATCATACCATGCCATGCCATATCATACCATATCATACCATATCATACCATGCCATACCATATATCATACCATACCATATCATACCATACCATACCATACCATGCTCAAAGTCGCTTAGATCACTTGTTTGGCCCATTCTAACGTTCAGTCAAACATTAACAGAATGACTCCATGCCTGCTTTATACAGCGTGAAATGGATTGCTAAAAAGAGCAACCCATTTTCGTGAACCTAATAAATCTTGTACATAAAACATCAGACAGGTTGTTGTATACACGAACATACAATATTGTTGAATCAATTGATTTTCAGGTCAAACTGTTAAAATAAATGATCAAGGAAAACAGAACCTGTATGCGAATATTCTACGTTATTATATTTCATGAATCACTTACATTTTGTTCAATATGGGGAAGATACTACATTTTCCATTTGTTTAATCTTGAAGTTGACCCTGAGGCCTTCAAAAATAAGCCAAACAAATTAAATGGTTGGTGGAAATATAATTAGTTATTCTAAGGTTAAAAGAGTGTGTGTGTGTGTGTGTGTGTGTGTGTGTGTGTGTGTGTGTGTGTGCGTGCGTCAGGAAGCAAATTCAGGGAGTGAGTGTTTTTAAGAAATAGAATACAATGAACACGAAACACAACGCACCAACATGAAAACAGAGTCAATAACACCTGAGGTTAGAACCAAGGGGAGTGACAGATGTAGGGAAGATAATCAAGGAGGTGATGGAGTCCAGGTGAGTGTCATGAGTCACAGCTGCGCGAGACGATGGTGACAGGTGTGTGGGATAATCAGCAGCCTGATGACCTAGAGGCCAGAGAGGGAGTATATGTGACAGAGTGTAATTTATTTGAATTGCACTGAATTAAATAATTATTCCAGCCACTCATATTCAAATTCTGCATCCTGCGGGGTGTGGCCAATTTAATTTGAATTTCAACTCATGAGTTGAATGGGAGTCAATTCCAAAATTCTGAATTGAGCCCAACCCAGGTGTGTCTTGTGTGCTATAAGAGTGTGAGACATGGGATGTCATTCTGCCTGTCACTTGTGTAGCCCAGAGCATGCAAAACAGAACTACAGCAGTCACCATGATAAAAGACAGGCACACAGGCAGCCAGTATGTACAGAGAGAAAGCTATTCTTGTGTCCAGCCATGCTCCAGATGAAACTAGCAAATGGATCAGGGCCATCTGAACTGCATGATGTCTGATGAAAACAGCCCTGTGCTTTCTGAGGTGGAACATTACAAAGTAAATGGCCCATGAGATTTTATCTGTTTTTAGTTGTTGACACAAATATAAGTAAATACTTTAGCTGTGCAAAAAACAAGTGAGAAATCTGTTGTAACGATAGTACAAGGACTCCCTCCAGTGGACAAAAGCGGCACTAGAAAATAGTTGATCCTGACCATGTGATCTGAGCAGTAGAACTTTTGGGTGTGAATATATAATTGATTTACTGTCTCTCTCTTCCCCCCTCTCCCAGGCAGCAGTTGCAGGGTCTCTGATCCTGAGGAGATGACGGAAGTGGTAGAGCCCAAGCTGGACTTTGCATCCTCGGGTCGCTCGGGGAGAAGGAACGCCCTACCTGACATCCTGGGGTCACCGGCTGGGGTCAACCCCACTGACCTTCCACTCAAACTGGCCGAGCTCAACCTCACAGGTGGGTTAGCTCAGCCTGACAGCCTGACTCAAATCCATGAAGCTCCACCACACAACCACTGTCTCGTGGCCAGGTTCCAGGTTGTTTTCGCAAAGAGCCTTTTAACCTCACGGGTCTTTCCTGGTTAAATAAAGATGAAATGAGGTGAAAAATGATAACTAACTGCAGTCTTATGTGTCTATCTCTCTGTGTCTAGATGTTCAGGGAGAAGCCCAGTCTCCCACGGCGGAGGAGGCCCCACCCCCTCCAGAGAGCTCTGAGGGGAATGAAGGATCATAAGGCTGCCTGGTGGGGGTCTAACTAGCCCCAATGTTTACCTCTTGTGAGGCTGATGAGATAACTGTAGGAGAGGAATGGATGGGTAGGACGATACAAAAGGACCCATGAAGGAGTGGTGGGCCTGTTTGAACAGCAGCTGAGCTGCAGACAGTGATGAGCAGAGAAAGGGTGGGAGAGAAGGTTAGAAGGATGGACAGAGAACCGTCTCTATCACACAATCTGAAAAGACTTAAGAAGAGCGTTGGTGTGTGTGGGTGTGTGTGTGTGTGGGTGGACAGATCACCTCTACTCCCACACACACTGCCATGAGAAACAAAGGACATGCGCTGATTATATACTGCTGTGCAAAACGGAGAACTCTCAATTGAAAAAAATGTCAAATGTCCTGCTGACGTCTATAACAGGTCGGACGATGGGCGGAGCCTAGTGACCTCTAGGGGTTCTGAGCTTTCTGATTGTTCTGGAACATATAAGGGGATAATGTATTATAATGTACTAGAAATGTTTGAAGAACGAGGGGCGAGTGGGTTAACTGTATAACAAGGGGCAGCTGGCTTCCTCTTTCACACAGACATTTGATGTAAGTATGAATTCCGATCTGAGACTTTAATACGGATGGCAGCGTGGTGTGTACAGCAGATATGGGTTTATAAACGTTGTTAGTGGTTTTGATGACAACCAATGGGGCTATCATGCTAATGGGTTGCGATGAAGACGATGACTGATGTGTTTGTGACCTGAAGTGTTGATGTGCTTGTTTGCAAATGCTAGCTAGAAGCTGATGCTAATGTTGTGAGTAGGTTGGACAATCCAATCCCTGTCTTTTAAACATTCCTGACATCAACCTAAAATGGTTTCTCACTGCCAACCATGTACTGTTAAAACACTCCTCTGCTGTTGGTGTATTTTTATCCCGGATTCATCCCAGCTCAGACATTTCTGTTTCCATCTACGTGGGCCGGCACCCGTGTCTCACTGGACCATGGCTCCAGTGGACCTGCACTCACTTGGAGCCGGAGCCAGGCCGCTGGTACTTCTCAGATGGCATTTACATAACAATGGCTCACTGTGAACTTTAACACCTTCTCACAAAGCTGCTGTTTTGGATTGTGCAGCGGTTGTTGAATTCTGCTCTTCACAAGTCCTCAGTGTCAGCGCTAGCTATGGAAACACACTGGCAAGAATAACATAAGGGTGTATACACTCTTGTAACGTTGGTGTCATGGTTGAAAAAAACAGCATGTGACAACTGCTGTTGTGTTAATCTATTCAGCTCAAGGCTGTCTTTCGTTAAAAGGCTTTCTGTTTTCCCAGACTCCTCTGAAATGTGCCTGGTAGCCGTTTACATGGAAACCTGTTTTGTTGTGTTCTATAGCTCTGTGTGAAGTGTTGTTCAACAGTATTTGGGCCATTGACACATACATGTAAACACTTATTTGTTTTTGTTTAGTAGAAGATGTGCCGACCAGGTGTGTACAGCACAGAGAAATGTCACATTTATAACCAGAACACTACTAAATGCAATGCTACCGATGTATACGCTCAAAGACGAATACCACCCACGCCCACAGCAAGGCCTTGGAGATGGAACGCTTGTGCACATGTTTCCCAGTGTGGTCGGCATATGCCTGTGGTCTGGGCATGGGAGCAAGCACCAAGCAACACCGCCACCAAAGTGTTGCATCACGTCTGGAGATGGCAGCATCCTTTCTGCCTCCTTCTGCTCCACTCAGCCACGGACGGACTGGGACCATAAATCAGCCCCGGCATTTGTAACACACAGGCCCTTTTTTTTCCTGGAGGCCCCTATTGTTAGCCAAATAATGGTCATTCTGCGTTAAACAATAAAAAAAATAACAACAATTTAGACAAGCCCACTTGGCTAAAGATGGACCATCTGGCATTTTCCCGAACTGCCCTATGGCCAGTCCGTGCCTGCACTACGCTGCCGGTCTGAGAGGACTTCTATCTCTTACTCATCAAAACAATAGAGCTAGAAATGCATGGTCGCAACTGACTGATGATACAGTTTGAATATGAACACTGAGGACCAGATGCACGGTGAACAGAAGGACAGACATATACAGTACTTAGTAATGCCAATATATATTTATACTGTTTAACACAGTACATAATACCAGTTATTACACTGCTGTTGTATATATTGTGCTATTACACATGGAATAGTTTATTTACTATATGTACATGTTCATATGGTGAATAAACATTCACTATACAACACAAGAGAATGAACATTCTGTATTATCAATCGTCTTTCTATGAAATGTTTGGGCTGTGGGTATCTATGTGTGGTTTTGTCTCAAACGCAAGCAGCTGAGGCTCTAATTCGTAATGCACTGATTACTGGAATCGTTCATGTGATAACTCAAGGTAAATGTTTATTCTATGGGGAGGGAAAATCTGAGGTGTGTCTCGTAGTGTCATCTGTTCTCAGTGGTGGTATGTGCAGTACATTTTCGTTAGCAGAATTCCACATGTCGATTCTGTCGGGTGGGTAGGCAACATGCCATAATAAATCCACAAAGCTTTCCCTAGATTATTGGTGTTGGGTGTTTTTCTTTGACGCCAGCGGTGGTTCTACAACTTCAGTCCTGCTGCAAACCCAGGAGTAACATTCTGTTGAGCATATTGGAAGGTTTATTGGATCACCTAGATACCTAGTTGGAAAATGTCATTATTTTAGTAAAACACCCACTGGACCTAACTGGTTCCAAAGACATTACAAGCAGCTTGTCAGTGATGCTGTGTGGTTGTGTAATATAATATAGTACTGTATGTCCACCAGGGGGAACCATTTCCTCACTAACCATCCAGACTTCAGCATGTCGGCTTGATGTGAGAGTCTCTTTGTTATGTCTGGGGCACAAAAAGACATTGTCTGGAATAATAGGCGTAACCAGATCGAACACAAATATTTTCTGTCTTAACTCATTGACTGTCAAAGACCTAGAGCATGTTAGACTACTACTGCACATGCATGGTTCGCCCCCAATCCATCAAATATATTTTTCATCACAACCAATGAAAATGGTTAGATGCTGAGTGTTGAGTTGCTGACACACCCTGTGTTGACCTGATGATTGCTCTAGTATAGAAAGTGAATATGTTCTGCTAGGATCTAACACCTCTATTTCTGCCTGCCTGCCTGCCTGCGCCAATACAGACAACAATTAAAACATCACCCATCTATCACCTATAATAACAGCTAGTGCCATACTAGGTCCTCCTCTCTCTGCCACACCACCTAAGTCCCTCGCCTGTGCCGTTGCCATGTAACTTGTTGCTAGGTAACCAGGGTGAAGCCTTGCCCCAGTGTATTGTATTGATCCTCCCAAGCCAAAGGGACACATTCATATTTGAGGAGTTTCCTGTGTCTTTCTGCAGTGAAGAGTGGAGCAAAGCATTGTCCCATTTTTAACTCCCAGGATATCCATGTTGTGTGTGCGGGCAAGATAAGCAGCCTGGGATGGAGACTATCAGTACCAAGACTGAGAGAGGAAGGGATGGAATGGGCATGATAGATATGCTGTGTAGAGGAGAGATGTAATGGTCATGTGAATGTACGATTACTAGGGCACTGACACTTCTCCAAATAAGAGTTGATCAGTTATCAGATGTCCAAGAATCTATGACTACACCAGGGCTAACTCGAAACGACTACATCATAGAAAATGTCAGCCAGTCTACACACAACATGAGAAGAGGGAAGAGAAGGCACTCTGTCTACATTAAGTTGCAGTAATGGAACTAATAGATGTGATTAAACCATAAACAAATACAGAGGCAGATTGAGGAAATTGACTAATGGATTTTCTGAAATGCATTGTGGTTCAATTACTATCAGATTAAAGTAATGTAACTAACAGATTTTAGTCAAGCTTTCCAATACTATTTGATATAAACTCAATGTTTTCCCCTCCCTCCCTCCCTCCCTCCCTCCCTCCCTCCCTCCCTCCCTCCCTCCCTCCCTCCCTCCCTCCCTCCCTCCCTCCCTCCCTCCCTCCCTCCCTTCCATCCCTAAGTCTATGGGGTAGAACCAGGATTGCTGCATCGCCACTCTTCATTACCAGGGCATGTCTGATAAGATTGTATGAGAGGATGATCTAGAATTCAGACAGACAGAGGGGCTAAGAGAGATGGCGACAGAGAGAGACACAGACAGACAGGCAGAGAGTGAGAGAAAGAAGGAGATCTAGAACAGTTGATCAGGCTGGCACTGGGGCCATGGAGACGATGAGAAGGTCAGAGAGTGTGTGTATGCCAGCCTGTTCAGAGCAAAGTAGAGTGGAGCAGCCTTATCACGTGTAGCTCAACGTGCCATCCATACCCAGCACTGCCTCGGGAGGAAGAAGGAAAAAGAGAGGGAGGAGAGAGAGAGGGGGAGCGAGAGAGAGGGTGGGGGAGGGAAAGAAAGAGAGAGAGAGAGAGAGAGGGGAACATAGAGAGGATAGAGAAGGTAAAGGGAAGCAGCAGAAGACCGAGAGAGAGAGAGAGAGAGGTTTCTTTGTGGTTACATTTTGTGAATATGACGTGAATAGTCCAGTAGCAGGACTATTCACAGTTAATACTAGAGACACAGGCAATTGATCACTTCATGCACCAGAACACCAGTGGATGGGATGTCCATGTAACCTCTCATAGAGTCCACCTAGTAACTGACAGCCGTATTTATTGGTCAGACTTGTGTTCGGTGCCCTTTTCAAAACAAATTAGAGACTGTTGCTCACTCCTCAGCCAATCCTGTGCTTGGGTGAGCGTCACCAAAACATAGTTCTGAATGATGGCTGATGCGTAGGCCCTAATCCTCTCATACAAGTGTCTGGAAGATTCCAACTGGGAAGATAATAGGGGGGTGGGTACAAGACAAGTCAAAAACAGGATCATACCACTAAAAACAAGGTTGTTGTTAGGATGTGTTTTCTTTTGACCTGAAAAGGAGGCTCAGCAGGGGAAGGTATTCTTATCAAAAAGGCATTCATGAAATATCTGCAGGTTTGATTATTTGCGCTCCCCTCCTCCCCCTCTCTTCCTCCTCCTCCCCGTCCTCCTCCACCCGTCCTCCCCTCTTCCTCCTCCTCTTCTCCACCAGAGCCATGCTTGAAAGTGACTTCATCCTTTGTCCAGAGACAAATCACAAGGCTGTGAACACGGCCCGCATCCACACACACATACACACACACACGCACAAACACACAGAACCGAGGAGGCAGACAAATGACATCATTCCTCCGCTGATGGGGCGGAGACTGGCAGCGTCAGCTTGGCATCACACTGTGTGTGTGTGTGTGTGTGTGTGTGTGTGTGTGTGTGTGTGTGTCGCTCACTCCACATAAGCTTTGTGTCAGACAGCCTCACTCTCACACAGCAAAACAAAATACAGGTCATCTTGGAGAAACGTAAAGCCTATGAAGCAGGGGGGAAGTAAGCAGTCAGGCTCCAGAGACTATTTTCACATGGCCTCAAATCATTATTTGCTAAAATATTTAACATGCCTTATGCGTGAGATGCCAATGATCAATGTCTGGCACAAATCTTAGTAAAAACATTGGGAATTGTCTCTGACATGAATGAAATGAGAGGTCTACCAATAACAACATCTTGAACCAAGTTACATCGATACATTAAATTATTAAATCAAATCAAATGTTATTTATCACATGCGCCTGAATACAACAGGTACCTTACAGTGAGATGCTTACTTACAAGCCCTTAACCAACAATGCAGTTTTAAGAAAAGACCTGAAAAAGTAAGAGATAAGGATAACAAATAATTAAAGAGCAGCAGAAAATAACAATAGCGGGCTATATACAGAGTCAATGTGGAGGCTATATACAGAGTCAATGTGGAGGCTATATACAGAGTCAATGTGGAGGTTATATACAGAGTCAATGTGGAGGCTATACACAGAGTCAATGTGGAGGCTATATACAGAGTTAATGTGGAGGCTATACACAGAGTCAATGTGGAGGCTATATACAGAGTCAATGTGGAGGCTATACACAGAGTCAATGTGGAGGCTATACACAGAGTCAATGTGGAGGCTATATACAGAGTCAATGTGGAGGCTATATACAGAGTCAATGTGGAGGCTATATACAGAGTCAATGTGGAGGCTATATACGGAGATACCGCTCCAGTACCGCTTGCTCTAGTACCGTTCCAGTACCGCTTGTTCCAGTACCGCTTGTTCCGGTACCGCTTGTTCCGGTACCACTTGCTCTAGTACCGCTCCAGTACCGCTTGCTCCAGTACCGCTTGCTCCAGTACCGCTTGCTCCAGTACAGCTTGTTTTGGTACCGCTTGCTCCAGTACCGCTTGCTCCAATACCGCTTGCTCTAGTACCGCTCCGGTACCGCTTGCTCCAGTACCGCTTGCTCTAGTACCGTTCCAGTACCGCTTGTTCCAGTACCGCTTGCTCCAGTACCGCTTGTTTTGGTACCGCTTGCTCCAGTACCGCTTGCTCCAGTACCGCTTGTTTTGGTACCGCTTGCTCCAGTACCGCTTGCTCCAGTACCGCTTGCTCTAGTACCGCTCCGGTACCGCTTGCTCCAGTACCGCTTGCTCTAGTACCGTTCCAGTACCGCTTGTTCCAGTACCGCTTGCTCCAGTACCGCTTGTTTTGGTACCGCTTGCTCCAGTACCGCTTGTTTTGGTACCGCTTGCTCCAGTACCGCTTGTTCCGGTACCGCTTGCTCTAGTACCGCTTGTTCTAGTACCGTTCCAGTACCGCTTGTTCCAGTACCGCTTGTTCTGGTACCGCTTGTTCCGGTACCGCTTGCTCTAGTACTGCTCCAGTACCGCTTGCTCCAGTACCGCTTGTTCCAGTACCGCTTGTTCCAGTACCGCTTGCTCCAGTACCGCTCCAGTACCGCTTGTTCCAGTACCGCTTGCTCCAGTACCGCTTGCTCCAGTACCGCTTGTTCCAGTACCGCTTGTTTTGGTACCGCTTGCTCCAGTACCGCTTGTTCCAGTACCGCTTGTTTTGGTACCGCTTGTTCCGGTACCGCTTGCTCTAGTACCGCTCCAGTACCGCTTGCTCCAGTACCACTTGCTCTAGTACCGCTCCAGTACCGCTTGCTCCAGTACCGCTTGCTCCAGTACCGCTTGTTCCAGTACCGCTTGCTCCAGTACCGCTTGTTCCAGTACCGCTTGCTCCAGTACCGCTTGTTTTGGTACCGCTTGTTCCGGTACCGTTTGCTCTAGTACCGCTCCAGTACCGCTTGCTCCAGTACCGCTTGCTCTAGTACCGCTCCGGTACCGCTTGCTCTAGTACCGTTCCAGTACCGCTTGTTCCAGTACCGCTTGTTCCGGTACCGCTTGTTCCGGTACCACTTGCTGTAGTACCGCTTGCTCTAGTACCGTTCCAGTACCGCTTGTTCCAGTACCGCTTGTTCCGGTACCGCTTGTTCCGGTACCGCTTGCTCTAGTACCGCTCCAGTACCGCTTGCTCCAGTACCGCTCCAGTACCGCTTGCTCCAGTACCGCTTGCTCCAGTACCGCTCCAGTACCGCTTGTTCCAGTACCGCTTGTTCCAGGTCCGCTTGCTCCAGTACCGCTCCAGTACCGCTTGCTCCAGTACCGCTTGCTCCAGTACCGCTTGCTCCAGTACCGCTTGCTCCAGTACCGCTTGTTTTGGTACCGCTTGCTCCAGTACCGCTTGTTCCGGTACCGCTTGCTCTAGTACCGCTTGTTCTAGTACCGTTCCAGTACCGCTTGTTCCAGTACCGCTTGTTCTGGTACCGCTTGTTCCGGTACCGCTTGCTCCAGTACCGCTTGCTCCAGTACCGCTTGTTTTGGTACCGCTTGCTCCAGTACCGCTTGCTCCAGTACTGCTTGTTTTGGTACCGCTTGCTCCAGTACCGCTTGCTCTAGTACTGCTTGCTCCAGTACCGCTTGTTTTGGTACCGCTTGTTCCAGTACCTCTTGCTCCAGTACCGCTCCAGTACCGCTTGCTCCAGTACCGCTTGTTTTGGTACCGCTTGCTCCAGTACCGCTTGCTCTAGTACCGCTTGCTCCAGTACCGCTTGCTCCAGTACCGCTCCGGTACCGCTTGCTCCAGTACCGCTCCGGGTACCACTTGTTCCGGTACTGCTTGCTCCAGTACCTTTCCGGTACCGCTTGTTCCGGTACCGCTTGCTCCAGTACCGCTCCGGGTACCGCTTTTTTTTCCCGTACCGCTTGCTCCGGTACCGCTCCGGTACCGCTTGTTCCGGTACCTCTTGTTCCGGTACCACTTGCTCCAGTACCGCTTGCTCCAGTACCGCTTGCTCCAGTACCGCTCCGGGTACCACTTGTTCCGGTACTGCTTGCTCCAGTACCTTTCCGGTACCGCTTGTTCCGGTACCGCTTGCTCCAGTACCGATCCGGGCACCGCTTGTTTTTTCCCGTACCGCTTGCTCCGGTACCGCTCCGGTACCGCTTGTTCCGGTACCTCTTGTTCCGGTACCACTTGCTCCAGTACCGCTTGCTCCAGTACCGCTTGCTCCAGTACCGCTCCGGGTACCACTTGTTCCGGTACTGCTTGCTCCAGTACCTTTCCGGTACCGCTTGTTCCGGTACCGCTTGCTCCAGTACCGCTCCGGGTACCGCTTGTTTTTCCCGTACCGCTTGCTCCGGTACCGCTCCGGTACCGCTTGTTCCGGTACCTCTTGTTCCGGTACCACTTGCTCCAGTACCGCTTCGGTACCGCTTGCTCCTTTACCGCTTGCTCCGGTACCGCTTGCTCCAGTACCGCTTGCTCTAGTACCGCTTGTTCCGGTACCACTTGCTCCAGTACCGCTTCGGTACCGCTTGCTCCGGTACCGCTCCGGTACCGCTTGTTCCGGTACCTCTTGTTCCGGTACCACTTGCTCCAGTACCGCTTGCTCCAGTACCGCTTGCTCCAGTACCGCTCCGGGTACCACTTGTTCCGGTACTGCTTGCTCCAGTACCTTTCCGGTACCGCTTGTTCCGGTACCGCTTGCTCCAGTACCGCTCCGGGTACCGCTTGTTTTCCCGTACCGCTTGCTCCGGTACCGCTCCGGTACCGCTTGTTCCGGTACCTCTTGTTCCGGTACCACTTGCTCCAGTACCGCTTCGGTACCGCTTGCTCCTTTACCGCTTGCTCCGGTACCGCTTGCTCCAGTACCGCTTGCTCTAGTACCGCTTGTTCCGGTACCACTTGCTCCAGTACCGCTTGCTCTAGTACCCCTTGTTCCGGTACCACTTGCTCCAGTACCACTTGCTCCAGTACCGCTTGCTCCAGTACCGCTTGTTCCGATACCACTTGCTCCAGTACCGCTTGCTCTAGTACCGCTTCGGTACTGCTTGCTCCAGTACCGCTTGCTCCGGTACCGCTTGCTCCAGTACCGCTTGTTCCGGTACCGCTTGCTCCAGTACCGCTTGCTCCGGTACCGCTTGCTCCAGTACCGCTTGCTCTAGTACCGCTTGTTCCGGTACCACTTGCTCCAGTACCGCTTGCTCTAGTACCCCTTGTTCCGGTACCACTTGCTCCAGTACCACTTGCTCCAGTACCGCTTGCTCTAGTACCGCTTCGGTACCGCTTGCTCCAGTACCGCTTGCTCCGGTACCGCTTGCTCCAGTACCGCTTGTTCCGGTACCGCTTGCTCCGGTACCGCTTGCTCTAGTACCGCTTGTTCCGGTACCGCTCCGGTACCGCTTGCTCCAGTACTGCTTGCTCCAGTACCGCTCCGGTACCTCTTACCTTAGATTATTGAGACTGACAGAGTCCTGCTACTCTATACCACTTAGCCTGCTCTAGATGGGATAGACACCTGCTGCCATGGTGATTATGCCCTTCCATTGTGACTGTCCTGCTGGTCTACATGGTGACCATTTGTAGCTCTAGAATATTGATTGACTCCATTCATGCTTTGTGCAACGTTAACAGCTGTCCCCCATTTGGGAATTGGAATGAATGAACCAGAGCACAATGGTTCCTTCCCTATGTAAACACAGTTCCTCCCTTCTACCACCAAACCTGCATTCAATGCCTCTCGTGAATGAGAAAGAGTAGGGAGGAGGAAGGGAGAGTTCCTGCCAGTCTTTCGGGGTGGGGAGAGACTGCTCTGCCTAATAAAATCATGAGCTAATCAACCACAGGGGACAGGTGGGGTACAAATGTGTTCCTAAATCCCTGTAATCACTGTGTTTGTCTCTTCCTTTGGGTTGTAACAGTTGAGAGACATTCCTTTCAGATAATGTACCTGCTATTAAATGCAGATTCTATTCCGGACCACTAAAGAGACCTGTCATGTTGTGATTGAGCTGAATTTAGTGCCACCCAAAAGCCCTGGTGATGTGTCCAGATTAGAGCCCATAATGCCAGGAGTTAACATGGCATCTGGACCTCGCCATGCCAGAAGTTCAAAATGGCAGCTGACTTGTCTCTTGCTGTAATATTAAAGTGGATGTTGGTGTAATAATGTCAGGATCAGAGTAAAGCGTCCAGATTGGAATTACGATTTCAACCACCCAATGTTGGTAGCTAAACTAATGGACATTGTATTTTTTATCTCTACAACCCTGTGTAAAAATGATTAAACTGATACGAGCAAACTATTTCTTTATCAGATACTGATATAAGCTAAAGTCATTCTGGGAGTAATATCCAAAGATAAAAGTGATATCATAGAGGCTCTCTGCCATGAGTCTCCATTCCCCACTAAATACTTTAGTGGTCCTCTGTCAATACCCTTGTTGTTACCACCTCCTTTGCTCCTCCCTCCTCCTCCTCCTCCTCCTTAATTGACCTCTCATTGCCGTCTACCTCCTCCCTCATCATAACTTTACCTCCCTTTGGTTCCCTCCTCTATCCACGTCCCCCCCCCCATCTCTGCCCTGACATCATGGTCCCAGAGGAACGCTGTGATGGTAGCGAGCCTTGATTCAGCAACACGACTCCAACCCCACCCCACCCCTTCTGCACTATCATTTAGTCAGCCTCTCTCTCCCTCAAGTGTTCTTTCTTTCTCTTTGTCTCCCTCTCTGCACCCTGTACCCCTGCCCACCCCCCCATTGAGTCAACTTCTCACTCTCCATGGCCCCAGTGCCAGCCTTACAAGTTCCAACTGCTCTCCCTCCCTCCCTCCCTCCCCCTCCCTCCCTCTTTTCTTTATTTATTTTTCTTCCTTCTACCTTTCTACCCCCCCCCCCCCCCCCCCCCCTGCTCTCTCTCTGCTGAAAGCTCCCCTGCCTCCAGCTGGCTCCAGGGCTCAGACTTCTCCCAACATGAATCTGAAAACAAGCGTTTCCCAAGTGGGCCAGGCTCTCATTTCACTGATGTATGTTTGGTACCAATGCTGCAGTGTACTGCAGTGTACTAAAATGAATATGTATCCATGTTGTGTGTCATTTGAGCACTATCCACATTTTTTAAATGGTTTTGATTACCTCAGTTAAATGCTAGGCATTTCTAGAGTTGCATTTTTCGACTTTATTGCAAAATGCCAAACATCATCAAAGAGCAAGATGCACAACATAGCTTAACATCCTGCTACATCTACAATAACAGAGACACAGGTCAGACTGTTATTCAGATAGGTTGTAAAATGGTGATACTTAAAAGAAGAAGTATATTCTGCCAAGGCCTTATGCATATCTAGAAATGCTGACGGAGCACAATAGATATTTCAATGTCTATGTCCAATGCAATTATCATTAATGCTTTGCTTAGTAAATTATTCATAAACTCATTTAAGCGATTAACCTCTGATCAATAGATGTGTTTACTTATTCTTTAAAGTCTAATCTCCTAGAAGGTGGAGGTAGACATAATTCAGGAACACAATGTGGTTTAGGAATAGCCCTCTCAATGGAAAAACACTACAGTTGGTTATCACCACCCTATTCCACACAGAGACCATCAGCCCTGCCATGTCATAGAAAGGGGGGGGGGGGGGGGGGCTGAGAAGCTCCTCTCCTAGGGAGAGAAAGGAGAAGCGGAGAAAGATATTATGTAACACTCATGTTATGTAAGTTATGGTTGTATATCAAATCAAATGTATTTATGAAGCCCTTTGACATCAGCGGATGTCACAAAGTGCTTGTACAGAAACCCAGCCTAAAACCCTAAAAAGCAAGCAATGAGAATGTAGAAGCACGGTGGCTAGGAAAAACTCCCTAGAAAGGTAGTCTAGGAAGAAACCTAGACAGGAACCAGGCACTGAGGGGTGGCCAGTCCTCTTCTGGCTGTGCTGGGTGGAGATTATAAGAATACATAGCCAGTTTGTTCTTCAAGATGTTCAAAAGTTCACACTGTAGATGACCAGCAGGGTCAAATAATAATCACAGTGGTTGTAGAGGGTACAACAGGTCAGTACCTCAGAAGTAAAAGTCAGTTGTCTTTTCATAGCTGATCATTCAGAGGTTGAGACAGCAGGTGCGGTAGAGAGAGAGAGAGGGGCAGGGAGGGAGTGAGGGAGAGAGAGAGAGAGAGAGGGGAGGGAGGGAGGGAAGGATATATATAATATGACATTTGTAATGTCTTTATTGTTTTGTCGAAAACAGCAGGTCCAGGATAAGGTAGCACGTCCAGTGCACAGGTCAGGTTTCCATAGCCGCAGGGAAGACTGTTGAAACTGGAGCAGCAGCATGACCAGGTGGACTGTGGACAGCTATGAGTCATCAGGCTAGGTAGTCCTGAGGCATGGTCCTATGGCTCAGGAACTCCGGGAGGGAGGAAGGGAGAGAGAATTAGAGGGAGCATACGTAGAATTACACAGAACACCAGATAAGACATGATAATTACACCAGATATGGCAGACTGACCTTACCAGACACATACACTATTGCAGCATTGATACTGGAGGCTGAGATGGGGTGGTCGGGGGACAATGTGGCCCTGTCCAATGATACCCCCGCACAGGGCCAACCAGGCAGGATATACCCCACCTACTTTTCCAAAGCACAGCCCCAAACACCACTAGAGGGAAATCAACAGACCATCAATTTACTACCCTGAGACAAGGCTGAAGAAAGCCCATGAAGATCTCCTCCACTGCACGAGCTCAAATTGGGAGAAAAACAGGACAGGAAGATCACATCAGTGACTCAACCCACTCAAGTGACACACCCCTCCTAGGTACGGCATGGAAGAGCAATAGTAAGCCAGTGACTCAGCCCCCGTAATAGGGTCTGAGGCAGAGAATCCCGGTGGAGAGAGGGGAACCGTCCAGGCAGAGACTGCAAGAGGGGTCCGTCGCTCCTGTGCCTTGCTGTTCACCTTCGCACCCCTGGGCCAGACTACACTCAAGCATAGGACCTACTGAAGAGATGAGTTTTCAGTAAAGACTTAAAGGTTGAGAACGAGTCTACGTCTCTCACATGGATAGGCAGACCATTCCATAAAGATTGAGCTCTATAGGAGAAAGCCCTACCTCCAGATGTTTTCTTAGAAATTCTAGGGACAATAAGGAGGTCTGTGTCATGTGACTGTAGCGTACGTGTAGGTATTATGGCAGTTGGCAGGGAGAGGTGAGGGGAGGGGTGATTGAAAGGAGATATCTTGCAGCCTTCTGGCGCCACCCCTGAGCCTTATATGGACTTCCTGCCCCAACGAGGCAAGCCTGTGGTTCATTAAGCCATGTAGTGCTTGGGGATAAAAGAGGAAACGGGCTGCACAAACAGGAAGAGGACTGAGAGGGAAACGTGTGTTATGCAGTGTGAGAAGACAGAGACTTATCTGTGTGATTACCTGTTGTGACCTGGACTGTCGGATTACCCCCACTGTGTTTCGAACCAGTTTGGTAGAGGTCCCGAGTTTTAGGATTATCACTGGAGAACGGAACGGACAATGAGAACGGATTGTGGACTGTGAACTGGTTGCTGAATTCCCCCCTTTCCCACAGTGTGTAAATCTCTGTTATAAATTATCCAATTGTATTCTAGTTGTGCTTCGTGTGCGTGTTTGGTTATTGAACTTCTTGACGTGGAAACCCCACCCCCTTGTGCATGCTACATCTGGTGGAGAATGCAGGCAAAGCAAACCAAGCTCAATAACTAAACAGACGAGGAGCACAATGGCGAGGAGACGAGGAGCATTGGTGAAGACGAGGCGCATTGGTGAAACAGCTGGTGGAGGCAAACATAGCGCAGCAGGATATGCATTGGGAGCTGCTGGAGGAACGGTGTCAGCAGACCACTCTCCTGCGAGCTGAACTCAGCCAGCTGACAGCCGCCCAGGCGCAGCAGTCTCTCCTCCCAAACCCAGTAGTTTTATACTGAAGCTGACAGAGGCTGACGACATCGAGGCTTACCTCCAAACTTTCGAGAGGATGGTGGCTAGGGAGAAATGGCCCCATGAGCAATGGGCCAGCCTGCTAGAACCCTTCCTGTCAGGCATGGCACAGAAGACCTATTAGGATCTGACGGCTGACCAGGTGACTCATTACCAGGGGCTGAAAAAGGAAATCCTGCACCGGTATGGTTACACCATGATTTGCAGGGCACAAAGATTCCATGATTGGGCGTATCATGCTACAGCATGCTACAGCATCCCCCCGATCCCAAAATACATGATCTAATTAGGCTGGCCAAGAGCTGGCTAACTGCTTAACCACTGACGCTTACGCCCATTGAAAACGTGGTCATAGAAACATTTCTACCCCCTCTCCCGTTCTAAGCTAAAAAGATAGCAAGCCAAGCTAACCTGCAGAGCGCAGATCAGCTGTTGGAACTGGTGGAAGGTTAACAGGTGGCTTTGGAGGTCCTGCACAGTGGACAACCACAGAAGGCTGAACCCTCCAAAAGGGTGGAGGACCACACTGGGACCCCAGACAAGGATGGGGGGACACCAACAGCCAGCTCCCCGAGACGATGCCCCATCCTGAACCTGGACAGCAGGAAGTACTACGAGCGTGGCGAGCCGGGACACATCGCTGGAACTGTCCAAACCTCGATGTCCCGATACCTTCCCCCTCAGCCAGTGAGGTAACCACCGGTCATCCCTGCGGCTTGCTGATGGCATCCTGGGCTGAGGAGAGTGGTCCTTCCCCTGTTACCCCGGTAAGAGCCAATGGAAAGAACACCACAACACTTTTGGACTCCGGGAAAATGGTGACCCTGATCTGACCTGACTTCGCCCACTCCCTGAACCTGACTGACACCATGGCCATCACATGCATACACAGTGAGACCAAGGACTATCCTACCACACTCCTCCACCTATAGACCACAAAGGGACAACACACGGGCCTGTGGGAGTTGTCCTGAAACTGCTTGTGCCGGTCCTTATTGGGAGGGATTTCCCGATGTTCCACCAACTGTGGACAAGTATGTCCGGAGACGTGGGGAACCAAGGGAACCAGAAGGGTGGAGTAAGCCAGAGAGGTGGGAGAGACGCCGGAAGGAGGGATGCCCGAACCCCTCTCGGAGGGTGACTCGGGTGAAGCAAGACTGGAGGAAGGTGTGGCGAGTCTGGAAGACATGTTCCTGATGGACCATGAGGTGGCGCCAGAACCCACCTCTTTAGCGGGCAAGTTCGGCACGTCCCAATTGAAGGATCCCAGCCTGGCTAGCACTCTCCAGCAGGTGACCATGGTGGATGGAAAGCCCATAGAGGGAGTAAGTCATTTCACCAACCCCCATTTTTCTATAAAGACGAATGACGAATGATGGAGTTGTTGTTGGTGTCCCGTCCCTTTGAACAACCTGTCCTGCAGTTGGCGCACTCCCTCCTTCTTGGGGCTCACCTAGGGGGGGAGAAGACCTTAGACCGGATCAAGGCACGATTTTCCTGGCCGAGTGTGAAGAGAGCAGTGGAGGATTACTGTTGCAGTTCCCCGTAGTACCAGCAGGTGGTGCCAAAACCACACTTTCACAGCCCCTTAATTCCCTTCCAATTATTTCAGTCCCTTTCAGCAGGCTCGCAATGGACCTGGTAGGACCTCTACCCAAGAGCAACTGATGGCACCAATAGATCCGGCTGATTCTGGACTATGCCACCAGGTACCCGGAAGCCATTCCCCCGCGCACCATGGCCACCAATGGAATCGCACATGCTGTTATCCCGAGTGGGCATTCCCAACGAGAAATTAACCGACCAGGGAACCCCATTCATGTCGTGAATAATGAAGGATCTCTGCAAATAATTAAAATAACCCAGTTGTACACCTCAGTGTATCACCCTCAGACCGATGGGTTGGTGGAAAGATTCAATCAAACCCTGAAGCAGATGCTAAAGAGGGTGATGGAGGCAAACAGAAAGAATTGGGACCAGCTGCTACCCTACCTGATGTTTTCGATGTGAGAAGTGCCCCAAGCTTCAACAGGGTTCTCTCCCTTTGAACTCCTATATGGGAGACAACCCTGAGGACTGCTGGACGTGGCTAAAGAATCCTGGGAACAGCAACCATTGCCCCATCGAACCATGATGGAACACATGGAAGACATGAGAGACCGGATGGCAACCCTGTGGACCCTGGTACGGGAGCACATGCTGGAGGCCCAGGAGACTCAAGCGCGGGTGTGCAACAGAGGGGCACAACGAAGAGACTTCCAGCCAGGAGACAAAATGTTGTTTGTCCCTTCCTCAGAATGTTCATTTTTGGCTCGAAGGAACGGGTCATACGAAGTCATTGAGAAGGTGGGTGAAGTTAACTATATGGTCAGATAGCCGGGACGTAGGCATCTGACCCAGATTTACCATGTGAATATGTTAAAGAAATGTAATGAGCATGATGTACTATATTCTATTTCCCCGAAGAAGGCTACCACAGAGACCAAGCCGGCAGAGGTGCCGCTGGGGGAGCAGCTGAGTCAAGCACAGAAGCAGGAGCTGACGGAGTTGGTTGGCCGGAACCAGGATGTGTTCTCCAGTGAACCAGAACACACCGATCTGGTACAGCACAGCATCATAACAGAACCCGTGAAAACCAGAAGCAGAAGCAAAGAGAGAGGCCGTCAGGACCGAGGTAAATATGATGTTGGGAGCTGATATTATCAAAGAGTTGAATAGCGAGTGGTGCAGCCCCATAGTATTGGTGCCGGACGGAACCATTCGCTTCTGTAATGATTTCTCGACCTGACGAAGGGTTATTGGCAGATGCCCTTAGCTCCTGTTGCGAAGGGAGAATACTGCTTTTGCCACCCCTGACAGGCTGTTCCACTACAAGAAGCTGCCCTTTGGGTTGCATGGGGCCACCTTCCAGAGGTTGATGGACTGGATTTTACATGGCGTCCTACCTAGATGATATTGTGATCCGTGGGAGACACATCTAAACCCGGTGAGCGCGGTATTGCAGACCTTGTGGGGGGTGGGGCTGACAGTTAACCCAAGGAAATGTCGGCTCCAGCCTGTGGAAGGCTGCGTACCTGGAGTATACGATCGGGAGGGGATGTGTCAAAAACCCAGGTGAGGAAAGTGGAGGTGATTCGGACTGGCCCGCCCCCTCACCAAGAAGCAGGTATGCACGTTTGTGGGGTTGATTAGTTACTACCGGAGATTTATTCCTCACATTGCCTCCCTAGCCAGCCCCCAAACAGATCTGACCAGGAGCCGTCTGTCCTCCCAAGTGAGGTGGAAGCCAGTGTAGAAAGGCTAGCACTGGAGAAATATGATCATATAGATGTCGTGTCTCTATTATGGTTATGAGATGAGATGACATGCTATTTTCAATTTGATTACCTAACGTTGAATTGATTACGTGATTGAATTAAACCATGCAACAAATAGACCATTAATAACCTGGGGCACCACGGAAGAGTTAGATTATAAAGAGCGGCTATCTCCCAAATCCACTCTTAAAGATCTGAAGATCTTTTATATCAATAGCAGTCAATCATGAATTATTCTTTACCTAATATCAGTCTCATTCTGAAAAGTTGTAAAATCCTAGTCTGCACAAACCCAGCCTTTACTATGAATCATCCATACACATATTGGCTCAAATATTTATTTACTAACTAATTAAACAATTACAGAATAACGAATACATAATAACATTATACAGTAAATACCGTCCCTAGCGGACTAAACAAAAACAGTTTGGTTATTACACAATAGATTCAGAGAGAAGAGAAGGGGGTTTTGGAAGGAAGACTAAGGACCTGGGAAACTATTCTCACATAAATACATATGCCGCTAACGAACGCTCATTCAGAAAAACAGTGCATTGTATTTTCGTGAAGCTGGCTTCGATAGTTGAGCTGGTGATGTGAGGCTCTGGTTTGCCCAGTCGATGTCGCCATCGTCCTTTGTGGAATATTTTGGGTCATCGTGTGAGAGGTTCACGTGGTCTGAGAGGTTCACCTCACTCTGGAGATGCTTCCGCGTCGGTCAGTGTTCCCGTACTAGATTTGCGCATATGTTCAGCTGCAGTCTGATATATGCTAGTTTAGTATGCACTTCTTCCTTAGGTGATCAATAGTTCACACCATTTCACGTGTGGAGCAAGCTCTCACTGTAACGCTCGTCGTCGTAAGGAAGAGTGGACCAAAGCGCAACGTGGAAAGTGTTCATGATCTTTATTGTCAAGAATCATTCAAACAAAAATAACGAATACAAAAACGAAAGCGAACAGTTTCGTCAGGCACAGATACTAAACGGAAAACAACACCCCACAAAACCCAAATGGAAAATGACAACTTATATATGATCCCCAATCAGAGACAACGATTGTTATCTTTTCAAAAGTATTCTTATACTTCGTTAGACATTTTATCCCACATTCAAACGCAAGGCTCATTACTGAGGAACCTGTATAAACAGAGTTAGGGTAATGTGGCTGTATTGTCTTTCATGAGGTCACAAACATGAAACAAAACGGACCGGGTCGTAGCTGGCTTCTCCACCGACCGTTTACACATTCTCTAAATTAGGAAGAATGTTTAATTCCCCAATTCGGGGAGGTAGGAGGATTTGGCGGGGGAGTTCCTTTGTTCTACTGTGACCCTCTCTCTCCCATACTGCATGGCCAGGGAGAGAGGAGTCTCTGCACGGAATTGATGACGTGGTTGTTAAAGTCGTAAAACTGGGGTGGGGGGTGGGGGGGGGTTCACATCTCTGCTAGAGGGCTAGCTTTCATGACATAGTTGTACTGTGCCTCTATCCTCTTCAAACAATATTTACAAAAATGCTATTGTTATGCTGTGCAAAGAAATACAACGTCACTGCAGTCACAGAAATCCAATAGGCAACAACTGAGTTCATAGATGTTTCAAGCTACCTACACATGTCATAGCCACCTCTCTCTAAGCACTGAGCCAAACATCATGTCAGCCGTGGTCCTTTACCACACCTTTAGCCAATATTTGGACAAACTGGGAACTGGGACTACCTCATCCCCAGTTCTTAGAGGCAGTGGGACATTTTACTTGGTCCTACTGACTCTGACAAACCATGCTGTGTGCGCGAGTGTGAAGAGCCAATGAAAATGGGTCATCTCCAGCCACAGCACATATAGCCATGCTTGAGTGATCCTGAAAGGGGAATCTTTCTCTCTCGTCTCGCAGGGATATGCTTCTTGTAGATCAGCTGCTGTGTGTGTGTTCTTGCCTGTGTAGTGATACTAGAGAATACCTCTTCACGGTGGTAGCCCTGCAGGGGAACCACAGACCAATAACCACCCCTTGTGTTCTCCTTCATGCTACCAGTTGGCCTCTGTTTATCACTATACACGCTTAGAAATAAGGGTTATTTGGCCATCCCCATAGGAGAACCCCAGAGCCACCATGCAGTTAACACTTATTTTGTGTGTGTGTGTGTGTGTGTGTGTGTGTGTGTGTGTGTGTGTGTGTGTGTGTGTCTGTGTCTGTGTGTGTGTGTGTGCGTGTGCGTGTGTGTGCCTCTGTTTCATCTCTAGGCTACAGAGCCACCATGCAGTTAGTGTCTCAGAACATGAAGTCAGATAACCTCTATTTTATTGTGCCAATGGGATTTATACTGAACAAAAATATAAATGCAACATGCAACAATTTCAAAGATGTTACAGAGTTACACTTCATAGAAGGAAATCAGTCAATTGAAATACATTTATTAGGCACTAATCTATGAATTTCACATGACTGGGCAGGGGCGCATAGGCCCATCCACTTGGGAGCCAGATCCACCCACTGGTGAGCAAAAGGGCTTTATTACAGACAGACTCCTCAGCAACCCCCTCCCCCTCCGCAGACGATCTCGCAGGTGAAGTAGCCGGATGAGGAAGTCCTTGACTGGCATGGTTACACATGGTCTGTGGTTGTGACGCCACTTGGATGTACTGCCAAATTCTCTTAAATTATGTTGAGGCAGCTGAAGGTAGCGAAATTAGCATTAAATTCTCTGGCAACAGCTCTGGTGGACATTCCTGCAGTCAGAATGCCAATTGCACGCGCCCTCAAAACTTGAGACATCTGTGGTATTGTGTTGTGTGACAAAACTGCACACATTTTCCAGTGGCCTTTTATTGCCCATAGCTTTTTGATATGCCACACCTATCAGGTGGATGGATTATCAAATTAAATCAAATTTTATTCATCACATTCGCCGAATACAACAATACCTTACAGTGAAATACTTACTTATGAGCCCCTAACCAACAATGCAGTTTGAAAAAAATAAGAATAAGAGATAAAAGTAACAAGTAATTCAAGAGCAGCAGTAAAATAACAATAGCGAGACTATATACAGGGGGGTACCGATACAGAGTCAATGCGGGGGCATGGTTAGTTGAGGAAGTATGTACATGTAGGTAGAGTTATTGAAGTGACTATGCATAAATGACAACAGAGAGTAGCAGTGATGTGAAGAGGGGGAAGGGGGGGGCAATGCAAATTGTCTGGGTAGCCATTTGATTGGATGTTCAAGAGCCTTATGGCTTGGGGGTAGAAGCCTCTTGGACCTAGACTTGGCGCTCCGGTACCGCTTACCGTGTGGTGGCAGTGAGAACAGTCCATGGCTAGCGTGGCTGGAGTCTTTGACAATTTTTAGGGCCTTCCTCTGACACCGCCTGGTATAGAGGTCCTGGATGGCAGGAAGCTTGGCCCCAGTGATGTACTGGGCCGTCTGCACTACCCTCTGTAGTGCCTTGCGGTCGGAGGCTGAGCAGTTGCTATTATCTTGGAAAAGGAGAAATTCTCACTAACAGGGATGTGAACAAATTTGTGCACAACATTTTTGAGAAATAAGCTTTTTGTGCGCATGGAACATTCATGGGAACTTTAATTTCAGCTCATGAAAAATTACCAGCACTCACACTGTCGAGGAGACTAGAGGAACCCTTATGTTGCCAGACAGCAACAAAGTCCTGTTGTACAGAATTTGTTTTGCAAATTACCGTCTGCATAGTGGACCTAACCTGGTTAAAGAATTTCCATGGTAAGCATAATGTTTTTATCGTATTTGTAAAAAGAATTGGGCCTCTAACATAGATTATTGGGATTATTTGAAACATGGATTAATCTGATATTTTTGGTTGACCCACAAAGTTACATTTTTGTTGTTTTGGTACGTAGATGAGCAACAACCATAAACTGCTTTAATCTGGTAAACACTTGACCCCTCAAAAAAAACACATGGGGCTTTATGGAGAGAGATAGACTCACTGCCTCATCCAGTCCCCAAATCCCCTGTCACATCTGCACATACTGATGTCAGCTAGACACTGATGTGACTTGGTCTGTCTTTGTCCTGTGGCGGAATAGAGGACCAGACCAATCAGTGGGGGAGACCAGAGCTGGCAGGTTGGGAGGGGGAGAATGGCAGGCAGGCAGGCGGTCTGCACCATCTGCTCATTCTGTTCTCCAGGGCACAGACGTGGCACCCCAATCCTAAACCATATCAACAGGAGCACAATGCAGCAGGTCCTTAATTATTTTATGTATGCTTTATTAAACCAGGGAACTCACATTGTGATTGAAATCTCTTGTTGATTGAGGTGCAAAATAGACTCATCTATTCTCATTCTATGCTTGTTAATTTTACAAATAACATGGCATGGTGATTTGTTTTGATGGATGGCAATGTGAAATCGATCAACAGATTGTGCCTGATAATGTAAGCTCTTGCTTTGTCACAGACAGGGGACAAATATACATTATCCATGGGTATATCCAGTTCAAATGATGAGGGCATATCAGAGAGGTTTAGGTGACTCAGCGATTATAGATAGACAATATAAATGGGTAGCAGGCTGAACTACAGCAATCAATGAACACTGACTTCACTGGCCTGGAAAGGGAGAGCAGGATCCATAATCTCTGTACAGTCCCACAAACTCTGGAAACATTTCACACAGTGCTACGACAATACCAAAAGCTTTGTGTTAAAAATGCCTAATTGATGTATGTTTTAGTTATTTTTTGTTGTTATATATCTATAGTTCATTTTATCCTGACCAAATTACAATCAGTGCATTCAACTAAAGTATGTAAAACTGATATAGAACTTAATTGGTTAAATTGTGAGCTAGAACCGAAGTGACACAAACGAAGAAAAAGCAAACTAAATATAAACCAAGGAAAGTTTAAAATATTCAGAGAGCTCGATATCACACAGCCTGAACAAAAGCAATGCCTCTTTAATGTCTGTGCTATTGTTTTTCTTTGCCATCAGGAGAGAATCAAGCTAAAAATACCATGAAATGACATGGTTTGTCATTTCACATTGATTGAAGTTACATTTTTCCTCAATCCCAACACTAGCGTTTACATAACCCCCTTCTGTATGTCAAATACAGGGGAATTGAGTGGATCTTTCCCATGAATTGTATAGCTAGCTACTGGTGCATGTAGGAAGGACTGTCCAAAGACTGATACTGTATGTGGCTTAGTTAGTAAGAGCATGCATGGTGCTGGCAATGGCAAGGTCATAGGTTCAATTTCTGCAGAGGTCAGATACATACTAAACGGACAACTGACATAATGGGAGACAGAAGACATTGTTCCACTGACCACCATTATTAAGAATTAGTCCCCATCGTTCAATCCTAATGAACTCAAGCATGTTTGCACCTAGCCGCGTCCACAGGGCACATATGTAGCAGCGTCCTCAGAACATGCGCAGACCAGCTGGCTGGAGTGTTTACGGAAAAATTCAATCTGTCCCTATCCCAATCTGCTGTCCCCAAGTGCTTCAAGATGTCCATCATTGTTCCTATACCCAAGAAAGCAAAGGTAACTGAACTAAATTACTATCGCCCCGTAGCACTCACTTCTGTCATCATGAAGGGTTTTGAGAGGCTAGTTAAGGATCATATCACTTCTACCTTACCTGACACCCCAGACCCACTTCAATTTGCATACCGCCCCAGTAGATCCACAGATGATGCAATCGCCATTGCACTCCACACTGCCCTATCGCATCTGGACAAGAGGAATACCTATGTAAGAATTATGTTCATTGACTATAGCTCAGCCTTCAACAGCATCGCACCCTTCAAGCTCATCATTAAGCTTGGGGCCCTGGATCTGAACCCCGCCCTGTGCAACTGGGTCCTGGACTTCCTGATGGGCCCCACCCCCCTCCCCCAGGTGTTGACGGTAGGAAACAACACCTCCACTACACTGATCCTCAACACAGGGGCCTCACAAGGGTGCATGCTTTGCCCCCTCCTGTACTCCCTGTTCACCCACGACTGTGTGACCAAGCACGCCTCCAAATCAATCATCAGGTTTAAACGAAGGAGCTGATCGTGGAATTCAAGAGGCAGAGAGAGCACGTCCCTATTCACATCTACGGGACCACAGTGGAGAAGGTGAAAAGCTTCAAGTTCCTCTGTGTACACATCACTGACAATTTGAAATGGTCCACCCACACAGCCAGTGTGGTTAAGAAGGCGCAACTGCGCCTCTTCAACCTCAGGAGGCTGAAGAAATTTGGCTGGGCCCCTAAGACCCTCACAAACTTTTACAGATGTACAATTGAAAGTATCCTGTCGGGCTGTATCACCGCCTGGTATGGCAACTGCACCGCCCGCAACCACACAGCTCTCCAGAGGATGGTGCGGTCTGCCCAACACATCACCGGGGGCACACTGCCTGCCCTCCAGGACACCTACAACATCCGATGTCACAGGAAGGCCAAATCATCAAGGATATCAACCACCCGAGTTGCATCAAAGCTGGGACCGAGAGACTGAAAAACAGCTTCTATCTCAAGGCCATCAGAATGTTAAATAGCCATCAATAGCCGTCTACCACAGGGTTACTGAACCCTGCACCTTCGAGGCTGCTGCCCTATGTACATAGACATGGAATCACTAGTCACTTTACATGGAACACTTGTCACTTTTAATAATGTTTACATACTGGTGTCCTCATTTCATATGTATATACAGTACTGTATTCTACTGTATTTTAGTCAATGCCACTCAGACATCGCTCGTCCTAATATTTATGTATTTCTTAATTCCATTATTTTACTTTTAGATTTGTGTGTATTGTTGTGAATTGTTAGTTACTACTGCACTGCTGGAGTTAGGAACACAAGCATTTTCCTACACCCTCAAGAACATCTGCTAAATATTTGTATGTGACCAATAAAATGTGATTTGGTTTGATGATGGATGATGGTAGCTGTGGGTAGACAATGAGGAAGGGGGATGTAACTCATCTTGCCTGAAGTGGACCACCATATGGTGACATGAAAGGATGGCAAACATGGTGCCAAGCAGAAATGAGACTGTAGTAAATCCTCCAACTACAGAATATGGGATAAGTAAGAGACGTATGTGACAGTAAAGAAAGAAAACCTACAATGTAGGTTATAGGCTATGCAGCTCGAGTGTGCTACCTTTTATTTATTTTCAGTCTTTTTTCAGCACGGGACTTATCATGTGACAGCTATTTTCTTCCTCTCTTTATCTTCCCTTTCTCTCTTCCTGAAAAAACACTTTTCTTAAGAAATAAGAGTTTGTAGACTGTGAAGTCTATGGTGTGCTAGCCTAGTTATAGAGAACAAACATAAAGCCTTTAGAGATTTCTTATAGTCTCAGTGTTGGAGTCCTGGGGTGTGACATTACCTAACAAATAGACAGGCAGAAGCTGACTTCCTTCAGGATTGGGGATGTAGCCCTCTCAATTCCTCTAATAACAACACAATCAATTATGTTGATAAATGATGTATAACTGCAGCTTTCTGGCTCTGGAGGAAACATGGGTCATTCCATGGATCCTCTGCAGTCATGGCTCTCTGTGTGATTAAAAACAATATATATATATATTAAAAATGTATTTATGTATCCTTTATTTAACTAGGCAAGTCAGTTAAGAACAAATACCCCAGCCAAACCCTAACCCGGACAACCCTGGGCCAATTGTGCGTCGCCCTATGTGACTCCCAATCACGGCCGGTTGTGATACAGCCTGGAATCTAACCAGGTCTGTAGTGCCGCCTCTAGCATTGAGATGCAGTGCCTTAGACTCCTGTGCCACTCGGGAGCCCAAATAGCACAGACAACGTGATAAAAACGCTATTTCATCCAATAAATCGTAGCTACCCTTCAGTCAGTCTACTATGGCCAATACACAGATGAAGGCAAAGGCAGTCCTCGATAGTTCACGGTCAAGAACGTGCATCTGGTTAGTTGGAGCGATACATTGAAGACTTATGTAATCATCACACACTTTATTCAAGGAATGTAAGCCCTTAAATGCAGGTCAAGGACACACGTTTGACATTTGATCCCCAAAATACACATATTTTCGATGAATAAAATGAAAACAATAAATGTATATATTCCACTAAATACATTCAACGTTCATTATTCATTACCAAAGTAATTAAATGTTATGGAGACGCTCGTCTTGTCTGTGCTGATGTCTAGAAATCCCAAAAACTACAACTACCAAGAGTGCGGAGAGAGTAGTAAACAGCCAATAGAATTGCAGAATTGGCATTGACGACACATCTGGGGCTTTTTATGCGCGAACTGGCCATGCTCGAGCAGAAAATTCGCGGCTAAAGTCTGGCTGCTGAGGAGGAGTTGGTTTCACTGTTTGTGAAGGTGGGTGGCACGTTACTCTGTTGCGTAGTTAACGTTATCCGTACAAAATATATGATTTAAAGATTGGAATGTTCTAGCTAATCTTGCCTGATATGTATTTTTTAAAAACGAGTTGGTCGAGTGGTGATAAAATGGGTTACCTCAGCTTCAATATTGGCTAAACGCCACGGTTGTCTTTTTTTTGTTGTTCGTTATATCAACCAACCTAGCTAATTTCATGTCTTTCAAAATGGTTTGACTGCTCTAGTGAAAATGGAATGTAATTGTAACAAGTGGATGGATGGCTGGTTAGCTGCTATAGTGCCGTGGTACTGCAACGTTAGTCATCTTTTGATTGTTCTGTTTCCTTCAGCCAGTGACAAGTTGTTTTTTCTTGACATTACTTATTGGGTAGGGATGCACACTTGATAGTGCGTGGGGCAAATTACTTTATATTGATTACACGACGTAACTAGCTAGTAACAAGTCATTCTGCATTTACTATAATATGCACAGGTCATTGGAATTTTAAACGAGCTAATTTGGCTTACTTTGAGCCATTCATTGATGCATTTCGATGTAAGTATTTTGTTTGCAGGGTATTTTGAAAAACAAACGCTGTTGCCATCCATATTTGAAGTTTTCCGTCGCCACTAACAATTTAAGGTAATTGACGTTTCAATGATTGTTCGCTGAACGTTCAGGTTAAATCAGTTTACCAGTCATTCAAACACGTTGAACTTGATAGAGGGGCATCGTGCAAGTCGCAAAGCGGGCTGAGCTGTTGGAGCACGCGCCCCTCTTTGTTTGCAGCTGCTCACGTTGACGTTCATTGCAACCAAACAAAAGCGGCTTTCTTGTGCCGTGTCCTAATATTTTGGAACCAAAACAAGTTTTGTGACCCTGAAACGTTATCTAGTCTGTATTTAGAATTTGTCATTTTTTGATTGCTCCAGGTGTCCCCCCCTTTTTTAAAACCAATATAATACGTAAATTGATATTTATCATTGAGCTCTTGACAAACCTCCGCATCTTTGTCTGACTTTGGCAGCACCACTTTACCAGTCAAATTCCAGTACATGCTCATGTATTTAGCGGATAACGGTGATTAGGATTATTTTTGCTTTTGAATGGTTCAAGTATTATTATAACTACGTGCTCTCGAACTTTTGCCCCCCCCCTACACGCACAAACAGGTGCACCGTTTTTGCAGCTTGTGTTCTGACTGCGTCTATATTCAGAGATTAGTCTTGTTGGCTTCCGTTGTATATTATAGCTGCCAAATATCTCTTGTAGCTCCCCAATGACATTTTCAACCCCCTGAAATGTTGATACGCTTTAGCCTTTTGTTCTAAGACACAGCCTGTTTATTCATCAACATGTATCCCTGCAACTGAGGCTGTAGCCTGGCATTGAAAGGGCCTCGCCCATCTACAGTAGGGTATTCTTGATTTCGTTAAATCTAGTGTACATGCTAGACGGTAGTGTCGGCAAAATACCCATATTGCTATATTTTCATGGCAAAAATAAGAACGCGAAATCGAACTATTTGGTCTTTTAAAAAAAACATATGTAAAATATTGTGCTTCAGTTGGAAAAATGTCTGGATGACAACATAATGTTTGATTCATTGTTTCGTTTCCTTGCCACGATACTAATGAATATTGATACTGGTATCGTCCTGGCCCTACTACTGTTTCAATGTGCCATATAGTTAGTTAGCTGTGAATGAATGCCACACAGGTTTTTTTTTAATAGGGCGGTGGTTGGTTGCAGTGTTGAACATGACCGAAGGATGTCCCCACTGAGTGGGTCTTGTTTTGCTTTTCGCAGCTCTGTTTAGTTGGTGTTCCACCTGAACACAGCGGTCTCTATCACACTAGAGGGTGCTAGTGCTCTGTTGATTTAGGCACCTTGGATGAAATCTCAATCTTCAGTCTGCAGGGAGTGGGTGTAGCTGGTTCTTCATGTTCAAGGACATACTAATGCATTTTTAAAGGTTTATTACGTGTACTTGTTGGTGTCTAGGCCGGGTTACTGTAAAAGCACTCTGACAACTGATTTCAAAAGGGCTTTATTAAATACATTTTCTTCCTTACAGGTACATTGACTCTGTCCACTGCTGAAATGGCCTCTTCCTGCGGAGGTAAGTTGTGATTGTTTTAAAAGCTGAAAATAATCGGTCCACTCTTATCTTAAAGGGACCAGGTGGAAGCCGGTCTAATGAGCTTCTAACATATGGTTTTCACCAGTCATGTCGTCCCATCAGTCCAGATATGAGAGAGAGAGAGAGATAAATATATATTTATATTTACAGGGAGCCTTAATTAAATGTCTAGTGGCCCAATTCTGTCTGTACTAGAGGTCAACCGATTATGATTTTTCAACAATTATTGGAGGAGCAAAAAAGCAGATACTGATTAATTGGCACATTTTTGTAAAATTATTTATTTGTAATAATGACAATTACAACTATACTGAATGAACACTTATTTTAACTTAATATAATACATCAATAAAATCAATTTAGCCTCCAATAAATGAAACGTTTTCAATTTAGTTTAAATAATGCAAAAAAGTTTTGGCCCTGCAATATGTGCTATGTAAGAAAGCTAACGTTTCAGTTCCTTGCTCAGAACATGAGAACATATGAAAGCTGGTGGTTCCTTTTCACATGAGTCTTCAATATTCCCAGGTAAAGTTTTATGTAGTTATTATAGGACTATTTCCCTCTACCATTTGTATTTCATTAACCTTTGACTATTGACTTTTCTTATAGGCACTCTAGTTTTGCCAGTGTAACAGTATAGCTTCTGTCCCTCTCCTCGCTCCTCCCTGGGCTCGAACCAGGAACACAACGACAACAGCCACCATCGCAGCCGCGTTACCCATGCAGAGCAAGGGGAACAACTACTAGAAGGCTCAGCGCGAGTGACGTTTGAAACGCTATTAGCGCGCGCTAATTAGCTAGCAATTTCACTTCGGTTACACCATCCTCATCTCGGGAGTTGATAGGCTTGAAGTCATATACAGCGCAATGCTCTGACGCACAACGAAGAGCTGCTGGCAAAATGCATAAATGTGCTGTTTGAATGAATATTTACGTGCCAGCTTCTGCCTACCACCGCTCAGTCAGATGCTCAGTATGTATGCTCAGTCAGATTATATGCAACGCAGGACACTAGGTAATATCATCAACCACGTGTAGTTAACTAGTGATTATGATTGATTTGGTTTTTATAATATAAGTTTAACTAGCTAGCAACTTACCTTGGCTTACTGCATTCACGTAACAGGCTCCTTGTGGAGTGCAATGAGAGAGGCAGGTTGTTATTGCGTTGGACTAGTTAACTGTAATGTTGCAAGATTGGATCCCCGAGCTGACAAGGTAAAAATCTGTCGTTCTGCACCTGAACGAGGCAGTTAACCCACCGTTCCTAGGCCATCATTGAAAATAAGAATGTGTTAACTGACTTGCCTAGTTACAATAAAGGTGTAAAAAAATATATATATTTAAAAAATCGGTGTCCAAAAATACCGATTTCCGATTGTTATGAACTTGTAATCGGCCATTCCGATTAATCGGTCGACCTCTAGTCTGTACCCCCCCTTCTCTGAATTGTTTGTATCCCTGTCCTGAGTCCTCTTCCCTTGTTTGGAAGGCTTAGTATTTCTGTTTGCACACAGACAAGTTCCCCATTACCATAGAAACCGCCATGTTGGTGTACTTGTTTCAGTAACTGAAATGCATCATTTGTCCCATCCAGATATTCTGGTTAAGGAGATTGACAAACGTGCGTCTGGCCAGGCGTTCGAGGTGATCCTAGGAGCTCCAGCTCCAGACGCCAAGGGAGAGTTCCCCCTTTCTCCCCCCAAGAAGAAGGACCTGTCCCTGGAGGAGATCCAGAGGAAACTAGAGGCTGCAGAGGAGAGGAGGAAGGTAGATTGTGCTCCAGTTAGATGCTACACTGAACTCTATGCTTATGGAGATGCCCTTGAGCCAAAAGGGGTCCCCTAAAGGGAAATATATTGTCCAGAAATGACATTTTTTGACAAAGGGTCATCTATCCTCACCCATGAATAGTAGTGTATATTGTTAGGTAAAAACAAAAGGTTATCACAGAACTTGGGTGAAACATTTATGATTGACTGTTTTTCCATCTACCTGCCACTGGCAGGTGGACTAAAGTTAATTTCCCACCCTGCTTAGATGCTGATACAATATTTATTGCCACTCTTATGATTTGATACCAATTTTAATGAGATTTGATCTAAACATTTCTGCAGAGGGACAAGACCAAGCTTTGATAATGGGTTTTGATCAGCCAGGGAACTAAAAGTGCAACAAATGCCTCCCTATTTTAAAGAGAGGACACTATGAATAAAAAATACTGGCGTTTTGGTACAGCCAGCTAGTGCAAAAATATTGTATTGTCTACGATATGCTTTATCGTCAAATTATGAGTAGTGTTACTTTATTAATTGCTTTATCAATTTGATCCTTTTTGGACCCACAAAGATGCAGGATCACATATACGACTACAATATCCTGACGTAACTAGATTAAAAAAATATATATATATATTCCCACCATCACTAGTATTCATTCAAATATTTTGCCTTGTTGCCCTGACAAGCTTCTATGATAGTGATCAACTAGATTCAGTGTTTTTGTTTTGATAGGCTGGAAATTGATAGAAGCTCAAATGGCTGTGATCGACTGAAACCTAATCCTTTCATTCATTGCTTACATTTGTGTATCTCTGTGTGGGGAAAACTTCGGGACAGATTTGCCAAATGTTTAAACTCTTTGGCGCTGATGGTCTTATGTCCTGCCCTCCAGAACTTGGTGTGGGCAAATCACCTGTGGCTGCAGCCAGTTGGGGAACCCTGCTCTGTATTATTAAAATGTTTTGTAGTTGGATGTCTGAATCACACTCCTCTCTTGTGCCATCCTCCAGTCCCATGAAGCGGAGGTTCTGAAACACCTCGCTGAGAAGCGGGAGCATGAGAAGGAGGTGCAAAGGAAAGCCATGGAGGAGAACAACAACTTCAGCAAGATAGCGGAGGAGAAGCTTAACCAGAAGATGGAGGCTAACAAAGAAAACAAGGAGGCCCTTCAGGCAGCCATGAGTGAGAAGTTCAAGGAGAAGGTATGTTGGACTAACATTTTTTTACCTGCAGATCTGACTTGGCTACCAGTCATTTTCAATGAAGGACAAGACTGTGGGGTTGTTCAATATTGCAGGTGACTGCTGACTCCAAATCACCTTGCATCATAAATAATGACTATTTGTAGATCAGTCACAATTTACCCATGATGCATCATGGTGTTGACGCTCTGGAACGTGATCAGTGACTTAATGGCCTGCGCCTAGATAGCGACCACAGTAATGTTTCCAAAGTTTGTACAAATTTTGACACGGCCGACACCCATTCAGGAGGGTGCGGTTCTTGCTAGCGAGCTTTTGAACTTGGCTAAAAACAACTGCTGTTATTCATGCTGTTTGTAGGACATTAGGGATTTTGTTATTAGAATAATATTTTTGTGCTAGTTAAACTTATTGCTGCCATAGGTTATCAAATGTATTTATAAAGCCCTTTTTACATTGGCAGATGTCATAGTTGGAGGTCGACCGATTATGATTTTAATGCCAATGCCGATTATTAGAGGACCAAAATGGCAGATTAATCGGCCTATTTATTTGTAATGATGACAATACTGAATGAACACTTAACTTAATACATCAATAAAATCAATTTAGCCTCAAATAAATAATGAAACTTGTTCAATTTGGTTTAAATAATGCAAAAACAAAGTGTTGGAGAAGAAAGTAAAAGTGCAATATGTGCTATGTAAGAAAGCTAACGTTTCAGTTCCTTGCTCAGAACATGAGAACATATGAAAGTTGGTGGTTCCTTTCAACATGAGTCTTCAATATTCCCAGGTTAAAAGTTTTAGGTAGTTATTATAGGACTATTTCCTTTCCCTGTTCTTATAGGCACTTTAGTATTGCCAGTGTAACAGTATAGCTTCCGTCCCTCTCCTCGCTCCTACCTGGGCTCGAACCAGGAACACAACGACAACAGCCACCCTTGACGCAGCGTTACCCATGCAGAGCAAGTGGAACAACTACTCCAAGTCTCAGAGCGAGTGACGTTTGAAACGCTATTAGTGTGCACCCCGCTAACTAGCTAGCCATTTCACATCGGTTACACCAGCCTCATCTCGGGAGTTGATAGGCTTGAAGTCAGCGCAGTGCTTGATGCACAACGAAGAACTGCTGGCAAACGCATGAATGTGCTGTTTGAATGATTGTTTATGCGCCTGCTTCTGCCTACCACCGCTCAGTCAGATACTTAAATGCTTGTATGCTCAGTCAGATATGCAACGCAGGACACGCTAGATAATATCTAGTAATATCATCAACCATGTGTAGTTAACTAGTGATTATGATTTTGTTATTTATAAGTTTAATGCTAGCTAGCAAATTACCTTGGCTTACTGCATTCACGTAACAGGCAGTCTCCTTGTGAAGTGCAATGAGAGAGGCAGGTCGTTATTGAGTTGGACTAGTTAACTGTAAGGGTGCAAGATTAGATTCCCCCCCCCCCCCCCCCCCAGCTGACAAGGTGAACATCTGTCGTTCTGCCACTGATCAAGGCAGTTAACCCAACCCTAGGCCGTCATTGAAAATAAGAATGTGTTCTTATCTGACTTGCCCAGTAAAATGAAGGTATAAAAAAAATGGCGCCCAAAAATGTTGATATCCGATTGTTATGAAAACTTGAAATCGGCCCTAATTAATCGGCCATTCCGATTTAATCGGTCGACCTCTAGTCAGTGCTTATTCAGAATCCCAGCCTAAAACCCCAAACTGCAAGCACCTCAGATGCAGAAGCACGTTCGTTAGGAAAAATCCATAAATTAGCCGCGTCATTGTATAAACAGCAAGGTTCAAAGCGTGGGTTAAAAAGTAGCGGCTTATAGTCCGGAAATTACAGTAGTTTGAGGTAATTTGTACATGAATTTGGGAGACTTGCAGGAAGAAGTTAAGTGTTTTATGATCATTGTTTTTAATTGACTTCACATCTCTGGTCAAGCTTGTGACAAATTGGCAAAGGAATGTATGCATGTGTTGTCTGTTCACTTTTGAAAGATGTCACTTCTCTTTCTTCCCAGGACAAGAAACTGGAAGAGGTGCGTGCTAAGAAGGAAACCAAAGAGGGCGGTGCCGAGACATCAGAAAACTGAAAAGTTCAGTCTATGGGGGAATTGTATACTATAGGGTTTTTTACGTATCCAAAGATTGATTTATATTTAGTTGATGGCCAGTATTTTTGTTCACTGCCACCCACTTTATGAAGGAAATTAAGTTCTCCCCGTTTGTGAATTTAGCTTCTTTGCTATAAGTGTACTTGCTATAGTTTTACATGTGGATATTAGTCTCCTTGTTGCTTCTATTCCACGGCTGTCTAAATGTTACTAGCCTTCAAATCCTCAATTCCTTTCAAATGGCATTGGAGGATAGGATCCAAGGTAATATCCTTATACCCCCAATGACGCTTTGAGAGATTAATGAAAAGAGGAAGCAAGGATTTGACCTCTAGTAACTGTTTCATACACAGCCCATTTATTTGGATATGTAGCTTTTGTCATTGCAGCTTCTGACCTAATGAAAAATAGCAGTGTATGTAGTTGTCCTTTAAGGAAGCATGTGCTGTGCATAGGCCCTCGACATGATCTCTCTATTCCATAGTGCCGCCTTGGAACAGTGTCCCCGTGTATCTCACACCTGACTGTTCATAGCACTTATTGATCACTGTTTGTTAACATATTGATTGGTTTCACCTTTTTTCACAGCATCAGGTGTCGTAGTGCAGCTTTTGCTGTTCAGAGATCTGCTAGTCTTGTTCTTTAAAGAGCTAGGGCTGATATGGCATCCTGATCCTATTACACTACCCAAAAGTAGTGCACTATATGGAATAGGGTGCCATTTCAGACACCCTAAATCTAATCTTTGTGCCACTGCAGATTTTATGCATTTGTAAAGTGGAGTTTTGTCTCAAAGCACATGACTTAGTGCTTTTGTAGGGCAATGAAGTAACTTTGCCAGACTTTTGAATCATCTAGGATGTTACTGGAAGTGGGTCTACACATGGAATGCAAAAGAGGAACACACTTTGGATTCTTAATAGATGTTACTAGTTGACTTAACTGTTGTACTAAAAAATAAAATTGTTTAACGCCATTCATTCATGCTTTATTGATTCCTTTGACGCTTCAGTTTTCTGCAACTCTTTGAAGACTATCCTTTAACACCTAGCTAGAACAGGTTAAAGATGTGAGGATGAGTTAGCCTGAAATCCAAACTGATGCTCAGTTTTGTTCTGGATTCCATTCTAAGATTTAGCAGCCAGTATTTTCCCATCCCCCAAAGGTTGTGAGTATGTTGGGCTTAATCTTGCACATTGTAAATGAACATAATGTTACACTGGGACTAACCAATGAGCCTAGCATTAAGCTTGGGAAGACGTCACAAGCTTTCCAATGGGTTAGGGTTTTCAACTCCTGGTGCCATCTAGTGGGGTTTGGGACCGAAGTGCTGATCAGGGACAGTATTCAAACTACTGTGTTTAGTCTGGTTCAGACGGGAGGGGGGGGGAAACATTTGCTGTGAATGGGATCAAGCTGAAATGCATACTGCCCTGGCTTCATTTGACTGTCTTTGTTCCCTTATCTGTCCCCTTCAGTCATTTTTCACCTGCAAGGGTGCTAGGATGGCAGACATAAGCATGCATCAAGTCACACAAATTGTCTGGAGGCTGTCATGGTGAGAGGGCAGACTAAAAACAGTGAGCTGCAAAATACAAATGATTTGGCATGGATCCACAAGTTCTACAGCTGTACTATCGATGGCATCCTGGTTGCATCACTGCCTGGTATGGCAACCGCATGGCACAAGAGGGTAGTGTGTACAGCTCAGTACATCACTGGCCAAGCTTCCTGCTATCTAGGACCTGTATACCAGGCGGTGTCCAAGGAAGGCCCTAAAAATTGTCAGACTCCAGCCACCTTAGTCAGACTGTTCTCTGCTACTGCACTGCAAGTGGTCGCACCCCCCCCCCCCCCCCCCCCCCCACCCACCCGTTACACTGCTGCTACTCTATCTACGCTTAGCCACTTTAACTCTACCTACATGTACTTACTACCTCAATTACCTTGACTAATCTGTGCACCCACACATTGACTCTGTACCAGTATCCCTCGCTGTTATTTTACTGCTGCTCTTACACTTTTTCCTTATCTATTTTTTCTTAACACTTATTTTTCTAAACTGCATTGTTGGTTAAGGGCTTGTACGTAAGCATTTCACTGTAAGGTGTACACCTGGTGTATTCGGCGTATGTGACAAAGACAATTTTATTTGAATATTGAGCATGGAATTAGCATAGTAAGACCACTAGGTGGCAATGTTGCACTTTAATTCAAGAAACAGCAATGGTTAGTCATCTTTTTCTCACTCCATTCTGTCAGGATATCTAAAATATTCACCTTTCATATTAATCCATTTTTTCTTTAGACATCCATCTCCCCTTATTTGTGTTACAGCCTGAATTTAAAATGTATTAAATTGAGATTTGTTGTCAGTGGCCTATAGACAATACCCCATACTATCAAGCTTTGGATGGTGTATCAATACACCCAGTCATTATAAAGACAGCTTTGCACACTCTTGGCATTCTCTCAATCAACTTCATGAGGTAGTCACCTGGAATGCATTTCAATTAACAGGTTTGCCTTATTAAAAGTTAATTTGTGGAATTTCTTTAATGCGTTTAAGTCCTATTTGGTGAAAGTCCATATTAAGGCAAGAACAGCTCAAATAAGCAAAGAGAAATGACAGTCCATCATTACTTTAAGACCTGGTCAGTCAATCTGGAAAATTATATTCTTCAAGTGCAGTCGCAAAAACCATGAAGGGCTGATGAAACTGGCTCTCATGAGGACCGCCAAAGGAATGGAAGACCCAGAGTTGCCAGCCTCATTAGTTACCAGCCTCAGAAATTGCAGCCCAATAAATGCGTCACAGAGTTCAAGTAACAGACACTTCTCAATATCAACAGTTCAGAGGAGACTGTGTGAATCAGGCCTTCATGGTCAAATTGCTGCAAAGAAACCACTACTAAAAGAAGCCAGGAAGAAGAGACTTGTTTGGGCCGAAACACAAGTAATGGACATTAGACTGGACCAAATTGGATATTTTTGGTTCCAAACGCCATGTCATTGTGAGACGCGGTGTGAGTGAACGGATGATCTCCACATGTGTATTTCACACCGTAAAGCATGGAGGAGGAGTTGTAATGGTGTGGGGGTGCTTTGCTTGTGACACTGTGATTTACTTAGAATTCAAGGCACACTTTACCAGCATGGCTACCACAGCATTCTGCAGCAATATGCCATCTCATCTAGTTTGGGCTTAGTGGGACTATCATTTGTTTTTCAACAGGACAATGACCCAACACACCTCCAGGCTGTGTAAGGGCTATTTTACCAAGAAGGAGAGTGATGGAGTGCTGCATCAGATGACATGGCCTCCACAATCCCCCGACCTCAACCGAATTGAGATGGTTTGGGATGAGTTGGACCGCAGAGTGAAGGAAAAGCAGCCAACAAGTGCTCAGCATATATGGGAACTCCTTTAAGACTGTTGGAAAAGCATTCCAGATGAAGCTGGTTGAGAGAATGCCAAGAGGTCAGTACAGGTACATCAAAGCAGGGACTGAGAGACTGAAAAACAGCTTCTATCTCAAGGCCATCAGACTGTTACTGTAACTCCAGCCACTTTAATAATGGAAAACTTTAAACAATGCCACTTAATATAATGTTTACATACCCTACATTACTCATCTCATATGTATATACTGTACTTGATACTATCTGCTGCATCTTGCCTATTCCGTTCTGTACCATCACTCATTCATATATTTTTTATGTACATATTCTTTATCCCTTTACACTTGTGTGTATAAGGTAGTTGTTGTGAAATTGTTAGGTTAGATTATTCATTGGTTTTTACAGCATTGCATTGTCGGAACTAGAAGCACAATCATTTCGCTACTCTCGCATTAACATCTGCTAACCATGTGTATGTGACAAATACGATTTGATTTGAGTGTGCAAAGCTGTCATCAAGGCAAAGGGTGGCTATTTGAAGAACCTCAAATGTAAAATATATTTTGATTTGTTTAACACTTTTTTGGTTACTACAAAATTCCATATGTGTTATTTCATAGTTTTGATGTCTTCACTATTATTCTACAATGTAGAAAATAGTAAAAAATAAAAACACTTGAATGAGTAGGTGTTCTAAAACTTTTGTGTACTTACAGCTGTAATCACTGCTAAAGGTACTTCTACAAAGTATTGACTCAGGGGTTTGAATATTTATGTAAATTCGATATTTGTGTATTTCATTTTCAAAGATTTGCATAAATTTCAAAAAACCTGTTTTCACTTCATGGAATATTGTGTGTAGGTGGGCGAGAAAAAAAACGATTTAATCAATTTTGAATGCAGGCTGTAAGACAGCAATATGTGGACTAAATCGAGGGGTATGAATACTTTCTGATAGCACTGTTGGATAAAACGGTTACCCACTTTTTATGAGAACTTTCATGAAGTGAAATGGAAAATATAATTAATCCCTGGATGGCTGACAAGATTCTAGCTAATATTGATCTAATATCAATAATATGACTTGATAAGGCCTTATGTGTAGGTGTTTCTATAGGAATTTATTCCACCCATGCTTTTTCGTTTCAACCCCATGGTAAACTGGAAGATTGTAGGCAATATTAATCTAATAGCTATGGGCTATGTGAACCTGGTGGTCCGATGTGTTGGTGTTTCCAATAAGTTCCAAGAAGTGCATGTTCCATTCGACCACTGCGGTTGTTAACTCAAAGCAAAGGTCACCTGGTCCAGAGGTTAGTTGGCCGTATGCAGCAGGTGCACACCCAGGTGGAGAATTCATGTATTTAAAGCTGTGCCTGAAACGTCACTCAGATCATGTAGAAAAAGCTGTAATATTGATTCCATAGGTCAGGTGCTGGTGCTGTGGAGACATCTTTATGTAAGGCACGGAGCTAAATTCAGATAACACCCTGTGGGTGGAGGAAAAAGAAGGTAAAAAAAGGGTTGGGAGAGGTATGTGCATACACTATAGATAGAATATCATTAAGTAGGATTGGAGGTGCTGTTGGGTAAGGGTAGAGGTTTACTAGTCAGAGAAAAACAAGAATCAAATCAAATCAAATTTATTTATATAGCCCTTCGTACATCAGCTGATATCTCAAAGTGCTGTACAGAAACCCAGCCTAAAACCCCAAACAGCAAGCAATGCAGGTGTAGAAGCACGGTGGCTAGGAAAAACTCCCTAGAAAGGCCAAAACCTAGGAAGAAACCTAGAGAGGAACCAGGCTATGTGGGGTGGCCAGTCCTCTTCTGGCTGTGCCGGGTGGAGATTATAACAAAACATGGTCAAGATGTTCAAATGTTCATAAATGACCAGCATGGTCGAATAATAATAAGGCAGAATAGTTGAAACTGGAGCAGCAGCACAGTCAGGTGGACTGGGGACAGCAAGGAGTCATCATGTCAGGTAGTCCTGGGGCATGGTCCTAGGGCTCAGGTCCTCCGAGAGAGAGAAAGAGAGAAGGAGAGAATTAGAGAACGCACACTTAGATTCACACAGGACACCGAATAGGACAGGAGAAGTACTCCAGATATAACAAACTGACCCTAGCCCCCCGACACATAAACTACTGCAGCATAAATACTGGAGGCTGAGACAGGAGGGGTCAGGAGACACTGTGGCCCACTCCGAGAAGAAGAACCCAGGCACTCTTCATGTTCTTTACATATCTTCACAAATTCTTCACACCCCTTGACTTTTTCAACATTTTGTTGTGTTACAAAGTGGGATTAAAATTGATTTGACATTTTTTTGTCAACGATCTACACAAAAAACTCTGTAATGTTAAAGTTTGTAAAACACTAATATTGGTTGTTGAGCATTGCTAGACAACCATTTTCAGTTCTTGCCATAGATTTTCAAGCAGATTTAAGTCAAAACTGTAACTCGGCCACTCAGGAACATTCACTCTCTTCTTGGTAAGCAACTCCAGTGTAGATTTGGCCTTGTGTTTTAGGATATTGTCTTGCTGAAAGGTGAATTCATCTCCCAGTGACTGGTGGAAAGCAGACTGAACCAGGTTTTCCTTTAGCATTTGCCTGTGCTTAGCTCCATTCTGTTTATTTTTTATCCTGAAAAACTTCCCAGTCCTTAACGTTTAATAAAGCCACAGCCATTACACTCTGTAACTGTTTTGAAGTCACCGTTGGCCTCATGGTGAAATCCCTGTGCTGTTTCCTTCCTCTCTGGCAACTACACTAGGAAGGATGCCTGTATCTTTTTAGTGACTGGGTGTATTGTTACACCATCCAAAGTGTAATTAATAACTTCACCATGCTCAAAGGGATTTTAAATGTATTTTCTTTTGTTATTTCATTTTTAAAAACCCATATACCATTAGGTACTCTTCTTTGCGGGGCATTGGAAAACTCCCTTGTTTTTGTGTTTGAATCCGTTTACTGCTCGACTGAGGGACCTTGCAGATAATTGTAAGTGTGGGGTACAGAGAAGAGATAAAATGCATACCCAAATTTAACTGCCTGTAGCTCAGGACCTGAAGCAAGGATATGCATATTCTTGATACCATTTGAAAGGAAACAAAAGTTTGTTGAAATGTGAAATGAATGTAGGAGAATATAACACATTAGATGTGGTAAAAGATAATACAAAAAAAACGTGTTTTTTAAAATTTGTTTTGTACTATCTTTGAAATGCAAGAGAAAGGCCTTAACGTATTATTCCAGCCCAGGCACAATTTAGATTTGGGCCACTAGATGGCAGCAGTGTATGTGCAAAGTTTTAGACTGATCCAATGAACCATTGCATTTCTGTTCAAAATGTTGTATCAAGACTGCCCAAATGTGCCTAATTGGTTTATTTATACAATTTCAAGTTCATAAAAGTGCACCCGCCTCAAACAATAACATGGTATTATTTCACTGTAATAGCTACTGTAAATTGGACAGTGCAGTTAGATTAACAATAATGTACGCTTTCTGCCAATGTCAGATATGTCTATGTCCTGGGAAATGTTCTTGTTACTTACAACCTCATGCTAATCACATTAGCCTACGTTAGCTCAACCGTCCCGAGGTCGGGACACCAATCCTGTAGATGTTAAACACTATAATTGCACACAGAGTGAGTCCATGCAACTTATTATGTGAATTGTTAAGCACATTTTTACTCCTGAACTTATTTAGGCTTGCCATATCAAGGTGGTTGAATACTTATTGTCTCAAGACATTTCAGCTTTTCATTTTGAATTAACTTGTAAACTTTTCAAAACAATTCCACTTTGACATTATGGGGTATGGGGTAGGCCAGTGACAAAACAATTCCACTTTGACATTATGGGGTATGGGGTAGGCCAGTGACAAAACAATTCCACTTTGACATTATGGGGTATGGGGTAGGCCAGTGACAAAACAATTCCACTTTGACATTATGGGGTATGGGGTAGGCCAGTGACAAAACAATCTAAATTTAATCCATTATAAATTCAGGCTGAAACGCAACAAAATGTGGGAAAAGTCAAGGGGTGTGAATACTTTCCGAAGGCACTGTATAATGCATTTAATGCTGTAATGTTTTCAGAGGAACACCTTAAAAACTCTTAAACTTGGACGCATTTTGGCATATGAGAAGAGGAACTGTAGTGTAGGTGATGTGAGGTTAGAATTTTAGCTTTAGTGTTCGCACTTAATTAAGTCATAGCTATATTACAGTGTGCTGAAAATGCTTTTACAAAAATCCATTTGTCAGAGCACTGTAATTTGACATGTTCTTTTAGACAAAAGAGTGAGAGAAAAGACAGAACTCAAACAATGGAGAACAAGACTAGTCATCCATAATGAGTGAAATGTTTTGTCTGGTTCAGTTTGATGTGTTCTTTTCTACTCCCCCAGCCTAGATGCCCGTTAGCGTCAGACACTGGTGATTAATGGGAGGTTACTACTGTTTCTAATAAACCAAAGACACTTATTACTACACCTACACAGAGGGGGGAGCTGTGGTGATGTGATTGCCGCTGACTTTTAGTCCTCCAGGGGGATGAGATGGAAGTATGTGTGCGTACGAGGTGATCCATGTTCTACCAATGACTCACGTAAGTCTTCTGAATACAACAAATATAGTATGTACCGGTTGGTTTCTTCGAAGCAACTTTATGTGGTTTTCAGGAAAATATAGTACAATGGCTTCCTGCGCTGGTCGTTCAGTCGAACATAAAAACAATTTAACAATTTAAGTAATTTAGTACTTTCTGATGGAACTACTGTCACGAATACCACCGAAGGTGGCTCCCCTTCCTGCTCGGGTGGCTACATTCTTCTGACTTGAATAAGGAAAATATTCTAACCCACCTGTACCTGCTGATTTCCTAGTAGGTGCTTTGTGGTTTCATGGAAAATGTGATTGAAGAGAACCCCTACTGTATAATAGACCAGCTGAAAGAGTAATTATCTTAATCAAATTCATCTGGCTCGGCCAGAATCATAACCTTTTCTGTGTTTTGTCATATTGACCCTAGAGAGAGAGAATAAAGAACATGGAGATTTTTTTAACAGTAATTAACTGTGCTTTATGTCTTTGGATTTTTTTGTCCTTGTACTGAATGTTCACTTCACCATATTATGTCATAATTTAAATAACTTTGTGGTCTGTAATTGGTGCTCTAGTGGGGTAAAATGGAATGGCAATATCCTTTTTATAACTCACTGGTGGGCTTAGTTTATACAAAGCTAATAACTTCATGAGGGGTAAAGCTGATGTAACTCTGAAACTAAAGCAAGCAATTTAGTACCTCCTCATATCTTCACTGTGTCTCAGTCTTAGAGGCAACTAAATCCATGTTTGAGAAATAAAGACGAAAGACGAGCCTGTCATTTTACAGAACAATACAAATCACCACTCTGCAATATACCCTCCCTATCTCCCCATATCCCCTTTGTATTTCTTTATCAAGCTAACACATGGGAAAACAGGGGGAAATGAGACACAGACAGACAACCAGCCCAGTATCTCCTTTAGTAAACAGAAATGCAGGATAAAGTTGAGTTTATCCTGACACTATCTTAATGGAAGTGTCTGAGGAGGGAACACAACAGATAGGACGAGACTCGGGTTGGGTTTGAGGCTGAGACTGGGGCTGGGGCGATACACCCGCTGGGGACAGGGTGAGGTCATTTCAGCACCCAGAACCACATCTCCTGCTACTCTCGCAAGAGACAAACGTGAGGTAAGGGGGTGATGAAGAGAGTGCTGCTGAGAGGGGTCAGTTAAACAATACTTCCAATGATATAAGGAGGTTGAGGGTATATTGTTGACCAGAAATAGGGGGTGAACAGGCGATGCTAGGAGATAGGGTGACGTTGACCATGTTCTCAATGAATAGTAAGTATAAGAGACACAGGGATTGTGGGAAAGTAATATGGGCGATTGATAGATGCTGTGGGCGATTTAGTGGAATGATGTTAAGAGGAGATGGGGGTAGTGTTCAAATCTACAGATTCTCTGCTTATGGAAACGACGCCCACTACCAATCTAATATAACACCACCGTTCTAAACCTCCTCTTCCTCTTCACTCTCAACCCCTCTGTTTCGCCTCTTCAACCCTCCAACCCTCTCAGTGTATTTCCAGAATCATCTAACCTCTGCCTACACCCAGTCACTTCACTGAGTATGGATACATGCACAAAATAATAGGATTATTGTTGATAGTCAGATTCTAATTGTTTGCTTAAAACGTTTACATGCTTTGCAAGAAGAATGATTTCCCTAACAATCCTGTTTACATGGACACATTTGAAATCAGACTTCCTGATGGGCCTTAAATGAATGCAGAAAATTGGAATTCTACCACAGCGACCATGTTCTTTTTTGTGAAGCCTATTTGATTCCAAGTTCGGACATATAAAGTTTGTATGTGAAAAATATTTCGAAGATGCATACTTTCAGTTTTACCAAACTCACTTCACTCACGCATAAGAGGGAAGCTTGCGGTACCGGGGCTGGCACATGCGCAGATCAAATACACTGCTGGAACGCCGATTAAACTGTTTACATGTCCTAATAAATTGGAAGATACAGTATCGCAGAAAACCAAGTGTTTTAATCAGCGTATGCTTACTTCGATTATGACCTGACGCCAATTAAGATCAGCAGAGTAAAGTGTTTACATGGCTAATGCCATACTCGGCCTACTACCATAATAAGTTTAATATTGAATTATTAGCGTGCATGTAAACATACTCACTGACGCCCATCAACACTGCTGTAGGGTTTGCACTTTTCGCTACATTAAAAACACACATCTATGCATATGTGGGTTCTACGTACGTCATTGCATTTAAACAGTGGATCACAGTGTGTGGTTCTTCCATCAAAGAGTGGAGCTGAAGAGTCTAATAGTACAACAGCAGGTGTAGGAGCGTAGTGATGACGTTGGGATTCAGTGTCCTAAACCAAGGTAGGTTGGTAGTCTACAGTAGCCTCCAGGTTTGTGTGTGGCCTCATCCATAGTCATACCAGAACAGTGATGTCTTCCCACTGTCTTCCTCCTACTAATATTTAAATTGTGTGACGACGAGTTTTGGAGACATTGTTGGTCTCGAATAGAACTTTGAGCATTAGAATGTACTTTTCTTAGTTCAGACGGTAAGATGGTGAATCAGAAATGTGTTTGTTCTGCTCCCATGACACAGGGCACAAATTGAAATATGACTTTAATGCCATGTGTTTTCTATCTAAACATGTTCCAAAGTTCACACTAACTGTAGATGTGATATTGTCTGTTGGAGTGCTCTGGTACTTAAGCTGGCCTTCTTCCAAATCATCTCAACTCACGCTCGTTTATGCAAAGCTACTCTGAAATAAATGCAAGTGCAGTGTTTCACATTTGTTTGTTTGTATTTGTGTGTGTTTATATGTCGCCAAGTTGAAGCTAATCCATTATAGCATATTAAATCGATCTCCAGTGAAGGATTGACACTGTGACTGCACAGCTAACGAAAGATAAGCTCCAACTCTTTCATGCACTGTCTGAATATACTCTATCAGGTATGTGAAAGATGTTTGTTGTTTCTTCCTGCGTAGATAGTCAATGCCTTGTCATACAGAGGATCAGTGTCCTCAGCTGGAGTTGAGATATGATATGTATCATATACCTCCTTCACCAATAGCCTCATCATTGTAATACATTCACCTGATATGTCCAAGGCCAAATGTCCACATTCGTCTTTTGACTAAAGTGTTATGGCTGTCATAAAAGGGACTATTAAAAGCAGTTCTGTACAATCAAGGTGCAGTATGTCACTGTACGGGTCATGAAAGAATTATAAAAGCTAGAATATATAATAATAAATACATGCCATTTAGCAGTTGATTTTATCCAAAGCGACTTGCCATTTGACTTGTCATTTGTGCATATTTTTTTGATTTATATTGATGGGCCCGGCAGCAATCAAACTCACAATGTTTGGCATTAAAAGCACCATGCTCTACCAACTGAGCCACACAGGAACATGCCTGGCCAAAAATGGAGGAAAGGGACTGGGTCTTTTTGACTTAGAATGAATGGAATCAAAATGGTGCGGTACACTTCCTGCTTCCTGCAATTGGTTTTGGTCCCTTCACTTTGAATTTATACAGAAAACTAGAAAATTACATTTACTTCAGTAAACGTGTGCTTTCTAGTCTTGAAGTACTTATGGTTGTGAAATAGTAGTGGTAGTGATGGTAGTAGTAAAAGGGTTTTCATTAGGCTTTGTGTTAGTTATAGTGACCTATTTTGGGGTGGTTTGTAGGTGTGGAGTTATTATAGTGTGCTAGTAGTAGGCTAGAGTGAATTCTATTTCATCATAACCGATAGAATGTCTTTTTAAGCTATCAAAATGTTTTAGTTTGAACATACTGACAGTGTTATGGCGGTGATTTCAGTTTATAATGCTGAAGCCTGCGTTCTGCCATTGAAATGAATGAAAGAGGACACAACAAGCTTTATTGTTCATGATGGTAGCAAAAATCTTTAATAAAGTGATCAATGTTGAGTCAGTCTGCACAAGTCAATGTGGGGTTGGTGTTTAAGAGCAGTGGTCAATCAAATGTTTGCCTTTGAGGTCTGGAGCTTTCATGCAAAATTTAAAACGGTTATAGTTCAAAAAGTTATAAATGGTATTAAAAAGCTGTATTCAAGCTATTCCAGACCGGTCTGCATGTTTTAGAGTTTGAATGGCGTTTCAAGCTTAAACGGTTGAAGAGTATAGTTGCGTCCAGAATATTTCCCATTCAATTCATTGGGATTTATGCAAAGAAATTGGAGTGTGAAAAGCATAAGCAGAATCAACATGTTTGATAGTGCCAGTCTGCACATTTTAAAGTTGCTTTGGTGTTGGTAGTTTTTACGGTTTTGGCGCTAATCCCGGTGGAATTATAATAATAAGTGTGTACCGTTTCCAAAGTGGTGACTGTGCTTCAACAAGCACACCTAACTAGGAGATAAGCAGTGCATTGTGGATGTGTGCATGCACACATTTTCTACTTTGTATTTATCTAAAAAACATTTAAACGGCTCCAATGACAAATTATTTTATTTGGACATCACAAAAGGGAATTAAATCAGCCCAGAATCTGTCCCTGCTGCATGATGAAATGATGTTCTTGGTAGATGTTACACAATGGGTGCAATTAAGACTGTGGGGGGGATGTTTTATACTCTTTCTAATGGCCTGTGTTTCTGCTTTGTGTCTTAGTACGTGTCTGAGTTACTAACAGCCTGAGTAGCGTTTTAGCTTTCATATTACACCAGAACACCGGGGATGAGTTAGGAGTAATAACGCTAATAATAAATACCACTTACCAGAGTGAATGCATACATGTGTAGTATGTTAAGTACTCCCTGTGGGTGTTGAACCCATAACTATGGCACTGCTAGTGCCATACTATTACCAACTGAGCCACATAGGTACGGTACAGTACTATGATGCACAGTTACCCTTGACAACTACCTTATGGCATTACCCTATCTAGAATGCACCACTTTTGGGCTTATCAAAAAGCATATACTATATAACGTCAAGGAATAGGGTGCCATTTGGAGTACCATCTAAAGACTACTCAACTACAGTTTTACTACATTAATAAATACACATTAAGATTCGAGCTGAATGATCTCCATTTGATGTCATAGTTAAACACATCCGTCCATGTTGGCTTACTTATTGCATTACAAGGAGCATCAAGCACACATCAGAGCAGTTAATTGGTCGAGGTGGTGAGTATTGTTCAGCTTTTATAACCTCTGTCTCGCTCTGCACAATCCTCCCACTGTGTGTGTGTTTGTTCCAAAGCTGCTTCTGCGGGGAATAAAATATGAATATCCATTTATTTCCGCAGGAATGAATATAGAGACTGATAATAGCAGAGTAAGTCCATCAGAACGGGTCAAGAACTCACACGTTTTGTCCCTCAACCCTGGAATAACCTAACACTGTCCTCTTCAGATAGAGAGGGTGATATGGGTATTATTATCGTCATCTATGGTGTGCAGGCTAGGCCCCTCTCATCCCCGGTCATTTTACCCCCTGTTGTGATAGACTCAGAAGCACCGGTAAAACCCATGCCAGCTAATCAAGCAGCTTGGACCAGGGTTTATTACATGGGGGTAATATGGGGTAGTGGCCTCAGCTGCCATGTGCTACTGGGCAATGATTCAGTACAGGTGGACATTCACTTCATTTCTACCCTCTCAAGGATATGTACTCCAACAGTGTTACCTTTTGAACCAGCAGGTCTCGGCAGGCAGGGATAGAGGGGAGAATAAAACTGAGGAGACTGTGCTGTACCAGACTGAGGGCATCAAAGCAAACAGTGATTGTGATGTACAGTGGCAAGAAAAATGTTTGTTTAACCCTTTGGAAATACCTGGAGTTTTGCATAAATTTTGATCTGATCTTCATCTAGGTCACAACAATAGACAAACACGGTCTGCATAAACGAATAGCACACAAACAATTATACATTTTCATGTCTTTATTGAACACACCATGTAAACATTCACAGTGCAGGGTGGAAAAAGTATGTGAACCCTTGAATTTAAGAACTGGTTGACCCTCTTTTGGCAGCAATAACCTCAACCAAACGTTTTCTGTAGTTGCGGATCAGACCCGCACAATGGTCAGGAGGAATTTTGGACCATTCTTATTTACAAAACTGTTTCAGTTCAGCAATATTCATGGAATGTCTGGTGTGAACTGCTCTCTTGAGGTCACGCCACAGCATCTTAATCGGGTTGAGGTCAGGACTCTGACTGGGCCACTCCAGAAGGCGTATTTTCTTCTGTTCAAGCCATTCTGTTGTTGATTTAATTCTGTGTTTTGGGCCTTTGTCCTGTTGCATCACCCAACTTCTGTTGAGCTTCAATTGGTTTACAGATAATATATTCTCCTGCAAAATGTCTTGATAAACTTGGGAATTCATTTTTCTGTCGTTGATATCAAGGTGTCCAGGCCCTGAGGCAGCAATGCAGCCCCAAACCTTGATGCTCCCTCCACCACACTTTACAGTTGGGATGAGGTTTTGATGTGGTGTGCCTTTTTCTCTCCACACATAGTGTTGTTCCAAACAACTCAACTGTAGTTTAATCTGTCCACATAATATTTTGTCTGTAGCGCTTTGGAACATCCAGGTGCACTTTTGCAAACTTTTTTTGGACAGCAGTGGCTTCTTCCGTGGTGCCCTCCCATTAACACCATTATTGTTTAGTGTTTTATGTATTGTAGACTCGTCAACAGAGATGTTAGCATGTTCCCGAGATTTCTGTAAGTCTTTAGCTGACACTCAAGGATTCTTCTTAACCTCATTGAGCATTCTGCTCTGTGCTCTTGCAGTCATCTTGGCAGGACGGCCACTCCTAGGAGAGTAGCAACAGTACTGAACTTTCTCCAAGTAAAAAAATGTGTCTTACCGTGGACTGATGAACATCAAGGCTTTTAGAGATACTTTTGTAACCCTTTGCAGCTTTATGCAAGTCAAAAATTCTTAATCGTAGGTCTTCTGAGATCTCTTTTGTTCGAGGCATTGTTCACATCAGGCAATGCTTCTTGTGAATAGCAAACTCAGATTTTGTGAGTGTTTTTTATAGGGCAGCTCTAACCAACATCTCCAATCCATCTCATTGATTGGACTCCATGTTAGCTGACTCCTGACTCCAATTAGCTTTTGGAGAACTCATTAGCCTAGGGGTTCACATACTTTTCCCCAACCTACACTGTGAATGTTTAAATGATGTATTCTATATAGACAAGAAAAATAAAATATATTTTTTGATAATAATTTAAACACACTATGTTTGTCTATTGTTGTGACTTAGATGAAGATCAAATCAAATTTGAAGACCAAGTTATGCAGAAATCCAAAATCCACAGACCTTTTCTTGCCACTGTCTATGTACTGATTGTGACTGTGAACAGATCATACTGGAAGCCTTAAAACTGGAGAGGAGTTGGAGAAAGTAGGCTAAGTTTGAGCATTCTTACTTTTACTTTGGTAAAAGGGTGTTGTAAAGGTTTTTTGCTCTTTTCATGTAAAAAAAATATAAAATATAAAAAGGTTGAAAAGACTGTCGGACAAAGAGGAGATTCAAGTGAAAGGAATGAGAGGTCGAGCAGTCAATTCATTTTTATTTTTATTTTTACATTTACCTTATGTTATTCTCATATAAAACATTCTAACTTAGAACACTCACCCACAATGCCAACTGATTTTCTGAGGTCAGGACAGCAACGTTTCCTCCCTCTGGAAAAAAGTGCTCTCGCTCTCTCTCTGAGAATGAACTCAGTCAGTGTGGCAGCATCAGATGAAACAGGGGGCAAGGCAGGGTGGCAAAGCTGATAACTCTCAGTAATGACCAGAGCCTAGGATGCTGCGGTCTGAGTAGATGGAGGGACAGCCAACCGGAAGAGTGTGTGTGTGTGTGTGTGTGTGTGTGTGTGTGTGTGTGTGTGTGTGTGTGTGTGTGTGTGTGTGTGTGTGTGTGTGTGTGTGTGTGTGTGTGTGTGTGTGTGTGTGTGTGTGTGTGTGTGTGTGTGTGTGTGTGTGTGTGTGTGTGTGTGTGTGTGTGTGTGTGTGTGTGTGTGTGAGAGAGAGAGAAAGATGTTGGTGTTCTCTGGCAAATGCCAAATGTCCTGCACGGTGTTGGGCTGTAAGCATAACCCCCACCTGTGGACGTCGGGCCCTCATACCACCCTCATGAAGTCTGTTTCTGACCGCTCTGTCAGTGCTCCTCCTGCTCCTCCTTGCACAAAGGCAGAGGTAGCGGTCCTGCTGCTGCTCCACATCTCCTGATGTACTGGCCTGTCTCCTGGTAGCGCCTCCATGCTCTGGACACTACGCTGACAGAAACAACAAACCTTCTTGCCACAGCTCGCATTGATGTGCCATCCTGGATGAGCTGCACTACCTGAGCCACTTGTGTGGGTTGTAGACTCCGTCTCATGCTACCACTAGAGTGAAAGCACCGCCAGCATTCAAAAGTGACCAAAACATCAGCCAGGAAGCATAGGAACTGAGAAGTGGTCTGTGGTCACCACCTGCAGAACCACTCCTTTATTGGGGGTGTCTTGCTAATTGCCTATAATTTCCACCATTTGTCTATTCCATTTGCACAACAGCATGTGAAATTTATTGTCAATCAGTGTTGTTTCTTAAGTGGACAGTTTGATTTCACAGAAGTGTGATTGACTTGGAGTTACATTGTGTTGTTTAAGTGTTCCCTTTGTTTTTTTGAGCAGTGTATATATATATATATATATATATATATATATATATATATATATATATATATAGCAAACTGTAAATGTTCCAGAAAGAGAAAGAGATGAAAGAATAGCCAAGCTAAGGCTAAGTCCTAAATAGCATCCTAATCCTTATATACTGTAGTGCACTACTTTGAGGCCCTGGTCAACAGTTGTGCACTACAGTTGAAGTCGGAAGTTTACATACACTTAGGTTGGAGTCATTAAAACTCGTTTTTCAACCACTTCACAAATTTCTTGTTAACAAACTATAATTTTGGCAAGTCGGTTAGGACATCTACTTTGTGCAAGTAATTTTTCCAACAATTGTTTACAGACAGATTATTTCACTTATAATTCACTGTATCACAATTCCAGTGGGTCAGATGTTTACAAACACTAAGTTGACTGTGGAAAATTCTATAAAATTATGTCATTGCTTTAGAAGCTTCTGATAGGCTAATTGACATCATTTGAGTCAATTGGAGGTGTACCTGTGGATGTATTTCAAGGCCTACATCCAAACTTAGTGCCTCTTTGTTTGACATCATAGGAAAATCAAAAGAAATCAGCCAAGACCTCAGAAAATAATTGCAGACCAACACAAGTCTGGTTCATCCTTGGGAGAACTTTCTAAATGCCTGAAAGTACCACATTCATCTGTACAAACAATAGTACACAAGTATAAACACCATGGGACCACGCAGCTCTCCTACCGCTCAGGAAGGAGACTCGTTCTGTCTCCTAGAGAAGAATGTACTTTGGTGCGAAAAGTGCAAATCAATCCCAGAACAACAGCAAAGGACCTTGTGAAGATGCTGGAAGAAACAGGTACAAAAGTATCTATATCCACAGTAAAACGAGTCCTATATCGACATAACCTGAAAGGCCACTCAGCAAGGAAGAAGCCACAGCTCCAAAATCGCCATAAAAAAGCCATACTACGGTTTGCAACTGCACAAGGGGACAAAGATCATACTTTTTTTGGAGAAATGTCCTCTGGTCTGATGAAACAAAAATAGAACTGTTTGGCCATAATGACCATCGTTATGTTTTGGAGGAAAAAGGGGGAGGCTTGCAAGCCGAAGAACATCATCCCAACCATGAAGCACGGGGGTGGCAGCATCATGTTGTGGGTGTGCTTTGCTGCAGGAGGGACTGGTGCACTTCACAAAATAGATGGCATCATGAGGGAGGAAAATGATGTGGATATATTGAAGCAACATCTCAAGACATTTGTCAGAAGTCAAAGCTTGGTCGCAAATGGGTCTTCCCAAAGGACAATGAACCCAAGCATACTTCCAAAATTGTGGCAAAATGGCTCAAGGACAACCAAGTCAAGGTATTGGAGTGGCCATCACAAAGCCCTGACCTCAATGTCATAGAAAATTGTGGGCAGAACTCAAAAAGCATGTGCGAGCAAGGAGGCCTACAAACCTGACTCAGTTACACCAGCTTTGTCAGGAGGAATGGGCCAAATTCACCCAACTTATTGTGGGAAGCTTGTGGAAGGCTACCTGAAACGTTTGACCCAAGTTAAGCAATTTAAAGGCAATGCTACCAAATACTAATTGAATGTATGTACCCACTGGGAATGTGATGAAAGAAATAAAAGCTGAAATAAATCATTATCTTCTGACATTTCACATTCTTAAAACAAAGTGGTGATCCTAACTGACCTAAGACAGGGAATTTTTACTCTGACTAAATGTCAGGAATAAACGTATTTGGCTAAGGTGTATGTAAACTTCTGACTTCAACTGTAGCTAATAGGGTGCCATTTGGGATGCAGTCAAATTTTATATATAGGGCTATGAAGGACAGCTTTGACACACACTTCCTCTTGGTAATGTGCCTCATTCCACACACGCACACACACACACACACACACACACACACACACACACACACACACACACACACACACACACACACACACACACACACACACACCCTCTGTGCCTTGGCCGGAGTCCAAAAGGGAAATTAATCTTCTCAACTTTTTTCTACTGTATCTGCTATACCATACAAACACAGCCTATATGTATAGCATAGCCGTAGAATTACTTCTGAAGTAAATCCAATTATGCTTTGCTGACCACAGGTTGGTTGGTTGAGGAGGTCACAGGTTGGTTGAGGTGGTCACAGGTTGGTTGGTTGAGGTGGTCACAGGTTGGTTGGTTGAGGTGGTCACAGGTTTGTTGTTTGAGGTGGTCACAGGTTGGTTGGTTGTGGTGGTCACGGGTTGGTTGGTTGAGGTGGTCACAGGTTGGTTGGTTGAGGTGGTCACAAGTTGGTTGGTTGAGGTGGTCATAGGTTGTTGGTTGAGGTGGTCATCGTTTGGTTGGTTGTGGTGGTCACAAGTTGGTTGGTTGTGGTGGTCCCAGGTTGGTTGGTTGTGGTGGTCACAGGTTGGTTGGTTGAGGTGGTCACAGGTTGGTTGAGGTGGTCACAGGTTGGTTGGTTGTGGTGGTCCCAGGTTGGTTGAGGTGGTCACAGGTTTGTTGGTTGTGGTGGTCACAGGTTGGTTGGTTGAGGTGGTCACAGGTTGGTTGGTTGTGGTGGTCCCAGGTTGGTTGAGGTGGTCACAGGTTTGTTGGTTGTGGTGGTCACAGGTTGGTTGGTTGAGGTGGTCACAGGTTGGTTGGTTGTGGTGGTCCCAGGTTGGTTGAGCTGGTCACAGGTTGGTTGGTTGTGGTGGTCACAGGTTGGTTGGTTGAGGTGGTCACAGGTTGGTTGCAGGCATTAATTGACTTCCCACCCAACCAGACATGACAGTCGTTTTATGAGCTACTATATGTTTTATTTATTTTTTATACGCAATCAACAAACATCCAAGCATCCATTTCCCTGTGTGAATCACCATAGAAAGTCATGCCAAGGGAACATATGGCAGGCAAACATAAACAAAACCAATTTCACCTTTTCCCTACAACCTTATAGACTATCACGTTCAACTTTACAGTAAATCACTTTCCAGCTCCTTCTCCATTTCCACAGTTTTATTTCTGACGCCGAAATTTCGTGGCGGCAGCATGACAAATGGGGGAGATTGCAGTGAAGGTTTTCATAATGCTATAAGTTAGAGCAGCTAGGAGAGAGAGAAGCTTTAAACCAATAAGGCATTAGCATACTTGTTCCCCATCCATCAGCTGGCTGTGGTGCTAAGGTTGATGTGTGTGTGTGTGTGTGGTGTGTGTCTGTGCGTGCCTGCGTACACGTATGTGAGAGAGAAAGAGAGAGAGCAGTGCAGGCCTCTAGCAGTCATATTATACACGCAGCATCACCACTGGGGCCCAAGGCCTGTGCACTGATTACATGCAGGGTTCACATTGCACGCATTGTGTGTGTGGGAGGGGTCTCTTGTGGGTGCCCAACATCAATATTTTGTAGAATTGTGAGGATGGGGGGCACATTGATATTTAAAGTTTTATGTGGGTGACCCTGATTTGTTGTTGGGAGGCCAAGGATTTCCTAGCACCAAAAGAGATGTATAATTACTCTACGTGCTGTAACTCGTATTCATACACATGCAATGCTAATGTTAGGACAAATACTGTGAACTATGAAGAGTAATGCATTCAAGGACAAGCAGTGACAAAATGATAAATGCATCTGCAGTGCCTATAGAAAGTCTACATCTCTACATTGGGGATAATGGTGTCATGATGTTGGCCTGGGGGGTAGGTTTATGACAGTCATAAATACCTCTTTCCCCTTTTTCCTCTCTCTATCCTACTGATGTTACATTTGCAAAACCCTTGGTTAACATAGAGGTTCTGGGAACATCAGAAGGTGGGCGGAAATGAACTATATTCTGGTAATCCGACCAATTGAACATATGCGGTGGCACTTAATGAATATGATGTCAGTTCGGTTGTCATCAGGACATTCTCATCAATGATAAGATGACATAAACTCCACAGTGGAAAGTCTACACATCAGAGTTATCGGATTCACATGGAATTGTTGTTCAATTTAAATGTTTGAATATGAAATTATTCGTGATGGGATGAAATGTGATTTAACTTCTAAAATGTGAGATTTGGGTTTTCATAAGATAGGGCTCTGCTCAATCAGTGGCCCGCCCCTGTGAAGGGACATGGGCTATAAAAAAAATCAAACGCGCCCTCCTCTCCCTTCCCATATAAACCCACAATTTACAGTGGGGCAAAAAAGTATTTAGTCAGCCACCAATTGTGCATGTTCTCCCACTTAAAAGATGAGAGAGGCCTGTAATTTTCATCATAGGTACACTTCAACTTCAACCGTGACAGACAAAATGAGAAGAAAAAAATCCAGAAAATCACATTGTAGGATTTTTAATGAATTTATTTGCAAATTATGATGGAAAATAAGTATTTGGTCACCTACAAACAAGCAAGATTTCTGGCTCTCACAGACCTGTAACTTCTTCTTTAAGAGGCTCCTCTGTCCTCCTTTTGTTACCTGTATTAATGGCACCTGTTTGAACTTGTTATCAGTATAAAAGACACCTGTCCACAACCTCAAACATTCACACTCCAAACTCCACTATGGCCAAGACCAAAGAGCTGTCAAAGGACACCAGAAACAAAATTGTAGACCTGCACCAGGCTGGGAAGACTGAATCTGCAATAGGTAAGCAGCTTGGTTTGAAGAAATCAACTGTGGGAGCAATTATTAGGAAATGGAAGACATACAAGACCACTGATAATCTCCCTCGATCTGGGGCTCCATGCAAGATCTCACCCCGTGGGGTCAAAATGATCACAAGAACAGTGAGCAAAACTTCCAGAACCACACAGGGTGACCTAGTGAATGACCTGCAGAGAGCTGGGACCAAAGTAACAAAGCCTACCATCAGTAACACACTACGCCGCCAGGGACTCAAATCCTGCAGTGCCAGACGTGTCCCCCTGCTTAAGCCAGTACATGTCCAGGCCCGTCTGAAGTTTGCTAGAGAGCATTTGGATGATCCAGAAGAAGATTGGGAGAATGTCATATGGTCAGATGAAACCAAAATAGAACTTTTTGGTAAAAACTCAACTCGTCATGTTTGGAGGACAAAGAATGCTGAGTTGCATCCAAAGAACACCATACCTACTGTGAAGCATGGGGGTGGAAACATCATGCTTTGGGGCTGTTTTTCTGCAAAGGGACCAGGACGACTGATCCGTGTAAAGGAAAGAATGAATGGGGCCATGTATCGTGAGATTTTGAGTGAAAACCTCCTTCCATCAGCAAGGGCATTGAAGATGAAACGTGGCTGGGAAAATACCAGCAACAGTGTCTGAAAACCTTGTGAAGACTTACAGAAAACGTTTGACCTCTGTCATTGCCAACAAAGGGTATATAACAAAGTATTGAGATAAACTTTTGTTATTGACCAAATACTTATTTTCCACCATAATTTGCAAATAAATTCATTAAAAATCCTACAATGTGATTTTCTGGATTTTTTTTTCTCAATACTTTTTTGCCCCACTGTAACCTCCTGTTCCGAGGATGTGAGGACGACGGTCCGATGTCAGAATGGTTCAGATAATAACTACAGAACGAAGCCAACATCAGCGTCAGCTTTGGTTGCGAATGGTATGAACTTTGAACTCTTATTCACTACAGAAGTGATACCTCCTAGCCGTTGAGTTATCAACTGCCGCTGCAAACGAGGCTTACGAAGGAACAGACACAGTATCCCGTCTACCACACAACAACGTTAGTACAACATATTCAATTTACCAGCAGAGACATTCTTCAAAGGTCGAAGGACTTGGTTGGGCAACAAGACCTTCCATCTACCACCAACCTACCGAAGCGCAGCTCAGAGTAAATATTTATTGCATTTTCCTTTTCCAAATGGGCGGTAATTTAGAATGCATAAAATACTGTATTCATGATAGCACAGCCTCGCCTTTTGTTCCTCAGTCTTCCCGCTCTTTCACTCAAACCCAGACCCTTTTATTTTGTGTATCCAGCTGTCATATCTGTTCTGCCCGCTAGGGACGTTTTCCTTTATGACGTAATTTGTAATCAAGTTATGATTTAAATATGTGTATGTGTAATTCTGTATGATTAGTTAGGTATTTAGTAAATAAATAATTCAACCCAATTTTGCATTGCTGATTCAACTTGTTCGCCAGGGTTTATGCAGATAATCAAGAATTTACGACTTTCAGATGAGACTGAATTAAGATGAAGATTAATATTGACGTAAAATATTACTAGGTCTTTAAGAGTTTATTCGGAAGATAACAGCTCTATAAATATTATTTTGTGGTGCCCGACTCTCTAGTTAATTACATTTACATGATTAGGTCAATCAGGTAATATTAATTACGGAGAAATTATGTTATAGAATAGCATGTCATATCACTTAATCCGGCATAGCCAAAGACACGACAATGGCTAGACAGACATTTCCATGTCTTGCCATAGATTTTCAAGCAGGTTTAAGTCAAAACTTTACTTGGCCACTCAGGAACATTCACTGTATTTTTGGTAAGCAACTCCAGTGTAGATTTGGCTTTGTGTTTTAGGTTATTGTCGTGCTGAAAGTTGAATTTCTCTCCCAGTGTCTGGTGGAAAGAAGACTGAAGCAGGTTTTCGTTTAGGATTTTGCCTGTGCTTAGCTCCATGATGCAGCCACTACCATGCTTGAAAATAAGGAGCCATGCAACTACTCAGTGATGTGTTGTGTTGGATTCGCCCCAAACATAAGGCTTTTCATTTAGGCCAAAAGTGTATTCCTTTGCCATGTATTTATTTCTTCAGTATTACTTTAGTGCCTTGTGGCATACATATATGCATGTTTTGGATATTTGTATTTTCTGAATATTTGCATTATTCTTTTCACTCTGTCATTTAGGTCATTATTGTAGAGTCACTACAATGTTGTTGATCAGTCCACAGTTTTCTCCCATCACAGCCAATGAACTTTATCTGTTTTAAAATCACCAATGGCCTCATGGTGACTTCCCTAAGCAGTCCTGCAACTCAGTTCAGAAGGATGACTGCATCTTTGATATGTCTGGGTGCTGTAATACATCATCCACAAAATAATTATTAACTTGATCATTCTTAGATTCATATTCAATGTCTGATTTGTTATTATTACCCATCTACCCTTCTTTATGAGGCTTTCGAAAAGCTCCCTGGCCTTTGTAGTTGAATCTGTGCTTGATATTCAGTATTTGACTGAGGGACCTTACACATGTTTTATGTATGGCGGAGAGAGGAAGGAGTAGTCATTCAAAAATCATGTCAACTCCTAATATGTGAGCCCATGCCTGATATTTAAGCCTGTTTTTGTGACGTTCTGACCTTAATTTTTTTGTTATGTCTTTGTTTTAGTATGGTCAGGGCGTGAGTTGGGTGGGTTGTCTATGTTAGTTTTTCTATGATTTGGTATTTCTGTGTTTGGCCTGGTATGGTTTTCAATCAGAGGCAGCTGTCAATCGTTGTCCCTGATTGAGAGCCATATTTAGGTAGCCTGTTTTCTATTGTGTTTCGTGGGTGATTGTTTTCTGTTTTCTGTTGTGTGTCTGCACCAGCCAGAACTGTTTTCGGTTGTCGGTTTATTGTTTTTGTTCAGTGTTCAAGTTCTTTATTAAAAGATATGGACCCATACCACGCTGCAAATTGGTCCTACCTCTCTACCTCCTCTTCTCCTTCATACGACGACCGTTACAGAATCACCCACCACCAAAGGACCAAGCAGCGTGGTAACGGGCAGCAGCGATCTCCAGACTCCTGGACATGGGAGGAGTTCTTTGATGGCAAAGGACCCTGGGCACAGCCGGGAGAATATCGAAGCCCCAAGGCAGAGCTGGAGGCAGCAAAAGCCGAGAGGCGGTGGTATGAGGAGGCAGCACGGAAGCGCGGTTGGAAGCCCGAGAGGCAGCCCCCAATTTTTTTGGGGAGTGGGCACACGGGGAGTGTGGCTAAGTCAGGTAGGAGACCTGAGCCAACTCCCCGTGCTTACCGTGGAGAGAGAGGGACCGGGCAGGCACCGTGTTATGCCGTGTTATGCATAGCCCGGTGCGGTACATAGCAGCGCCTCGTATCGGCCGGGCATCGAGCCAGGTGCCATGAAGCCGGCTCAGCGCATCTGGTCTCCAATGCGTCTCCTCGGGCCGGGGTACATGGCACCAGCCCTACGCATGGTGTCCCCGGTTCGCCAGCACAGCCCAGTGTGGGCTATTCCACCTCGCAGCACTGGCCTGGCTACAGGGAGCATTCAGCCAGGTAGGGTTGGGCAGGCTCGGTGCTCGAGACCTCCAGTGCGCCTTTACGGTCCGGTCTATCCGGTGCCACCTCCACGCACCAGCCCTCCGGTGGCAGCCCCACGCACCAGGCTGTCTCTCCGTCTCCTCCCTACAGGTGCTCCCGCCTTTACAGAGGAATATCCAGTGGTTTGTTTAAAGAATAGGATGAACACCACCTTGATTTCACCCAAAACATGTTTTGGGGCTATGCCTGCGCACCTGGGACATCGTGCGCATCACGGCATAACACGGTGCCTGCCCGGTCCCTCTCTCTCCACGGTAAGCACGGGGAGTTGGCTCAGGTCTCCTTCTGACTCCCGTCTGTCCGGAGCTGCCAGAGTCTCCCATCTGTCCGGAGCTGCCAGAGTCTCCCGTCTGTCCGGAGCTGCCAGAGTCTCCCGTCTGTCCGGAGCTGCCAGAGTCTCCCGTCTGTCCGGAGCTGCCAGAGTCTCCCGTCTGTCCGGAGCTGCCAGAGTCTCCCGTCTGTCCGGAGCTGCCAGAGTCTCCCGTCTGTCCGGAGCTGCCAGAGTCTCCCGTCTGTCCGGAGCTGCCAGAGTCTCCCGTCTGTCCGGAGCTGCCAGAGTCTCCCGTCTGCCAGGAGTGCCAGAGCCGCCAGTCAGCCAGGAGCTGCCAGAATCGCCCTTCACTCCGGAGCTGCCAGGTTGTCTATGTTAGTTTTTCTATGATTTGGTATTTCTGTGTTTGGCCTGGTATGGTTCTCAATCAGAGGCAGCTGTCAATCCTTGTCCCTGATTGAGAACCATATTTAGGTAGCCTGTTTTCTATTGTGTTTCGTGGGTGATTGTTTTCTGTTTTCTGTTGTGTGTCTGCACCAGCCAGAACTGTTTTCGGTTGTCGGTTTATTGTTTTTGTTCAGTGTTCAAGTTCTTTATTAAAAGATATGGACCCATACCACGCTGCAAATTGGTCCGACCTCTCTTCCTCCTCTTCTTCTTCATACGACGACCATTACAGTTTTAGTGGGATGGAGTTTTGTCCTGCCTGGTAAATTAGTTAATAGACCAATAAGGAAGAGTGTTCCAAACCTTTCTGCCGATAACAGAGAGAGAGATTAACCTTAATGTGCACTATTCTGTTTGAACAGTAACTCGGGTCCATGTATTAACTGGCCCCTGTCTGTGTTTCTCTCCCCTGCATGTTGAGCTTGTCCAATTACCTCACAATTCTGTAGTAGTTTATAGGGGGAGGTGAGAGCTGGGAGTGACAATGTGAACTCTGCTGTAACCAACCTTAATGCAAGACTGTCTCCCACGCACACATGCACACACACTCTAATGTACTAAGAGCCCAAGCGGCACTGTGCACCATAAATGCCAATTAGGGTACATTTTGAACCAATTAGGTCTGCTTTATGCTCTGTAAATCTGATTATTAAAAGCCCTGTTCATCTTCTGTGGACATCAACATTCTCACTCACACGCGCAAACGCCACACTGCACGCCCCGGAACTCCCCAATGCCACAGCAATATATTTGTTGGTCTGATGTGATTAATGAGGGTCATCCAGACGCTGCACTTGATGAATGTATGAAATTGCTTCTTCCAATTATTGGTAAACATGCACCTGTTAAGAAACTGACTGTTAGAACTGTTAAGGCTCCATGGATTGATGAGGAATTGAAACACTGTATAGTTGAAAGAGATGGGGCAAAAGGAGTGGCTAATAAGTCTGGCTGCACATCTGACTGGCTGACTTACTGCAAATTGAGAAATGATGTGACTAAACTCAACACAAAGAAGAAGAAACTGTATTATGAAGCCAAGATCAATGATATAAAGAATGATGGAAAAAAACTTTGGAGTACTTTAAATAAAATTATGGGCCGAAAGACAAATTCAAGTCCATCTTTCCTCGAATCAGATGGCTTATTCATCACAAAACCATTTGATGTTGCCAATTATTTTAATGATTATTTCATTGGCAAAGCGGGCAAACCTAGGCAGGAAATGCCAACAACGAACAGTGAGCAATTGTATTCATGCATCATTCTCAATAAAAAAAACTAATAATGAAAGAAAAGCATTGCAAGTTAGAATTTTGTCAAGTTAGTGTGGGAGAGGTGGATTTTTTTTTGTTATTGATTAATAATGACAATCCTCCTGGCATTGGCAACTTAGATGGAAAGCTACTGAGGATGTTAGCTGACTCTATAGCCACTCCTATCTGGCATATTTTTAATCTGAGCCTAGAGGAAAGTCGTTGTCCTCAGGCCTGGAGGGAAGCCAAAATAATTCCACTACTCAAGAGTGGTAAAGCGGCCATTACTGCTTCTGACAGCAGACCTACTGTATAAGCTTGCTGCCAGCTCTTTGCAAAATGTTGGAAAAAATAGTTTTTGATCAAATACAATGCTATTTCTCTGTAAACAAATTAAAAAGAGACTTTCAGCATGCATATAGAGAAGGACACTCAACATGTACAGCACTGACACAAATGACTGATGATTGGTTGAAGGAAATTGATAATAAGAAGATTGTGGGAGCTGTACTGTTAGATTTCAGTGCAGTCTTTGATATTATTGACCATAACCTGTTGCTGAAAAAATGGCTTTTGGCTTTTCAACCTCTACCATATTGTGGATTCAGAGCTACAGTTGAAGTCGGAAGTTTACATACACCTTAGCCAAACACATTTTAACTCAGTTTTTCACAATTCCTGACATTTACTCCAAGTAAAATGTCCCTGTCTTTGGTCAGTTAGGATCACCACTTTATTTTAAGAATGTGAAATGTTAGAATAATAATAATAGAGAGGGATTTATTTCAGCTTTTATTTCTTTCATCACATTCCCAGTGGGTCAGAAGTTTACACACACTCAATTAATATTTGGTAGCATTGCCTTTAAATGGTTTAACTTGGGTCAAACGTTTCGGGTAGCCTTCCACAAGCTTCCCACAATAGGTTGGGTGAATTTGGCCCATTCCTCCTGACAGAGCTGGTGTAACTGAGTCAGGTTTGTAAGGCCTCCTTGCTCGCACAAGCTTTTTCCGTTCTACCCACAATTTTTCTAAAGGATTGAGGTCAGTGCTTTGTCATGGCCACTCCAATACCTTGACTTTGTTGTCCTTGAGCCATTTTGCCACAACTTTGGAAGTATGCTTGGGGTCATTGTCCATTTAGAAGATTCATTTGCGACCAAGCTTTGACTTCCTGACGAATGTCTTGAGATGTTGCTTCAATATATCCACGTAATTTTCTATCCTCATAATGCCATCTATTTTGTGAAATGCTTCAGTCCCCCACTGTCACGACTTCCACCGGAGTCGGCTCCTCTCCTTGTTTGGGCGGCGTTCGGCGATGGATGTCACCCGCTTTCTAGCCATCGCCACTCCATTTCTCATTTATCCATTTGTTTTGTCTTGTTCCATTTCACACCTGGTTTTCATTCCATAATTACTGCATGTATTTAGTCCTCTGTTCCCCCCCATGTCTTTGTGTGTAATTGTTTATTGTTATGTGGATTTTGTCAGGCGCTATACAGTGCATTGCGAAAGTATTCGGCCCCCTTGAACTTTGCGACCTTTTGCCACATTTCAGGCTTCAAACATAAAGATATAAAACTGTATTTTTTTGTGAAGAATCAACAACAAGTGGGACACAATCATGAAGTGGAACGACATTTATTGGATATTTCAAACTTTTTTAACAAATCAAAAACTGAAAAATTGGGCGTGCAAAATTATTCAGCCCCTTTACTTTCATTGCAGCAAACTCTCTCCAGAAGTTCAGTGAGGATCTCTGAATGATCCAATGTTGACCTAAATGACTAATGATGATAAATACAATCCACCTGTGTGTAATCAAGTCTCTGTATAAATGCACCTGCACTGTGATAGTCTCAGAGGTCCGTTAAAAGCGCAGAGAGCATCATGAAGAACAAGGAACACACCAGGCAGGTCCGAGATACTGCTGTGAAGAAGTTTAAAGCCGGATTTGGATACAAAAAGATTTCCCAAGCTTTAAACATCCCAAGGAGCACTGTGCAAGCGATAATATTGAAATGGAAGGAGTATCAGACCACTGCAAATCTACCAAGACCTCGCCGTCCCTCTAAACTTTCAGCTCATACAAGGAGAAGACTGATCAGAGATGCAGCCAAGAGGCCCATGATCACTCTGGATGAACTGCAGAGATCTACAGCTGAGGTGGGAGACTCTGTCCATAGGACAACAATCAGTCGTATATTGCACAAATCTGGCCTTTATGGAAGAGTGGCAAGAAGAAAGCCATTTCTTAAAGATATCCATAAAAAGTGTTGTTTAAAGTTTGCCACAAGCCACCTGGGAGACACACCAAACATGTGGAAGAAGGTGCTCTGGTCAGATGAAACCAAAATTGAACTTTTTGGCAACAATGCAAAACGTTATGTTTGGCGTAAAAGCAACACAGCTCATCACCCTGAACACACCATCCCCACTGTCAAACATGGTGGTGGCAGCATCATGGTTTGGGCCTGCTTTTCTTCAGCAGGGACAGGGAAGATGGTTAAAATTGATGGGAAGATGGATGGAGCCAAATACAGGACCAGCCTGGAAGAAAACCTGATGGAGTCTGCAAAAGACCTGAGACTGGGACGGAGATTTGTCTTCCAACAAGACAATGATCCAAAACATAAAGCAAAATCTGCAATGGAATGGTTCAAAAATAAACATATCCAGGTGTTAGAATGGCCAAGTCAAAGTCCAGACCTGAATCCAATCGAGAATCTGTGGAAAGAACTGAAAACTGCTGTTCACAAATGCTCTCCATCCAACCTCACTGAGCTCGAGCTGTTTTGCAAATTTCAGTCTCTCGATGTGCACATACCCCAAGCGACTTACAGCTGTAATCGCAGCAAAAGGTGTCGCTACAATGTATTAACTTAAGGGGGCTGAATAATTTTGCACGCCCAATTTTTCAGTTTTTGATTTGTTAAAAAAGTTTGAAATATCCAATAAATGTCATCCACTTCATGATTGTGTCCCACTTGTTGTTGATTCTTCACAAAAAAATACAGTTTTATATCTTTATGTTTGAAGCCTGAAATGTGGCAAAAGGTCGCAAAGTTCAAGGGGGCCGAATACTTTCTGTACTGTACTTTTGCTATGTTCTGTGTTTTTGGCACTTTATTGTTCTTATGTGCTGTCATTTTTGGAATGGAATTAAAGTGTGCCTGTTTATTACACTCTGCTCTCCTGCACCTGACTTCGCCTCTTGTACACACCCCTGACACACACAACAGGATGCTGCCACCCCTGTGCTTCACGGTTGGGATGGTGTTCTTCGACTTGCAAGCCTCCCCCTTTTTCTTCCAAACATAATTATGGTCATTATAGCCAAACAGTTCTATTTTTGTTTCATCAGACCAAAGGACATTTCTCCAAAAAGTACGATCTTTGTCCCCATGTGCAGTTGCAAACCATAGTTCGGCTTTTTTATGGTGGTTTTTGAGCAGTGACTTCTTCCTTGTGGAGTGGCCTTTCAAGTTATGTCGATATAGGACTCATTTTACTGTGGATATACAGTGGGGCAAAAAAGTATTTAGTCAGCCACCAATTGTGCAAGTTATCCCACTTAAAAAGATGAGAGAGGCCTGTAATTTTCATCATAGGTACACTTCAACTATGACAGACAAAATTAGACAAATAAATCCAGAAAATCTCATTGTAGGATTTTTAATGAATTTATTTGCAAATTATGGTGGAAAATAAGTATTTGGTCAATAACAAAAGTTTTTCTCAATACTTTGTTATATACCCTTTGTTGGCAATGACAGAGGTCAAATGTTTTCAGTAAGTCTTCACAATGTTTTCACACACTGTTGCTGGTATTTTGGCCCTTTTCTCCATGCAGATCTCCTCTAGAGCAGTGATGTTTTGGGGCTGTAGCTGGGCAACACGAACTTTCAACTCCCTCCAAAGATTTTCTATGGGGTTGAGATCTGGAGACTGGCTAGGCCACTCCAGGTCCTTGAAATGCTTCTTACGAAGCCACTCCTTCGTTGCCCAGGCGGTGTGTTTGGGATCATTGTCATGCTGAAAGACCTAGCCACGTTTCATCTTCAATGCCCTTGCTGATGGAAGGAGGTTTTCACTCAAAATCTCACGATACATGGCCCCATTCATTCTTTCCTTTACACGGATCAGTCGTCCTGGTCCCTTTGCAGAAAAACAGCCCCAAAGCATGATGTTTCCACCCCCGTGCTTCACAGTAGGTATGGTGTTCTTTGGATGCAACTCAGCATTCTTTGTCCTCCAAACACGACGAGTTGAGTTTTTACCAATAAGTTCTATTTTGGTTTCATCTGACCATATGACATTCTCCCAATCTTCTTCTGGATCATCCAAATGCTCTCTAGCAAACTTCAGACGGGCCTGGACATGTACTGGCTTAAGCAGGGGGACACGTCTGGCACTGCAGGATTTGAGTCCCTGGCGGCGTAGTGTGTTACTGATGGTAGGCTTTGTTACTTTGGTCCCAGCTCTCTGCAGGTCATTCACTAGGTCCCCTCGTGTGGTTCTGGGATTTTTGCTCACCGTTCTTGTGATAATTTTGACCCCACGGGGTGAGATCTTGCATGGAGCCCCAGATCGAGGGAGATTATCAGTGGTCTTGTATGTCTTCCATTTCCTAATAATTGCTCGCACAGTTGATTTCTTCAAACCAAGCTGCTTACCTATTGCAGATTCAGTCTTCCCAGCCTGGTGCAGGTCTACAATTTTGTTTCTGGTGTCCTTTGACAGCTCTTTGGTCTTGGCCATAGTGGAGTTTGGAGTGTGACTGTTTGAGGTTGTGGACAGGTGCCTTTTATACTGATAACAAGTTCAAACAGGTGCCATTAATACAGGTAACGAGTGGAGGACAGAGGAGCCTCTTAAAGAAGAAGTTACAGGTCTGTGAGAGCCAGAAATCTTGCTTGTTTGTAGGTGACCAAATACTTGTTTTCCACCATAATTTGCAAATAAATTCATTAAAAATCCTACAATGTGATTTTCTGGATTTTTTTCCACATTTTGTCTGTCATAGTTGAAGTGTACCTATGATGATGTACCTACAGGCCTCTCTCATCTCTTTAAGTGGGAGAACTTGCACAATTGGTGGCTGACTAAATACTTTCTTGCCCCACTGTAGATACTTTTGTACCCGTTTCCTCTAGCATCCTCACAAGGTCCTTTGCTGTTGTTCTGCAATTGATTTGCACTTTTCGCACCAAGAGACAGAACGCATCTCCTTCCTGAGCGGTATGACGGTTGTGTGGTCCCATGGTTTTGATACTTGCGTACTATTGTTTGTACAGAGGAATGTGGTACCTTCAGGCATTTTGAAATTGCTCCCAAGGACTAACCAAACTTGTGCAGGTCTACGATGTTTTTCTGAGGTCTTGGCTGATTTCTTTTGATTTTCCCATGATGTCAAGCAAAGATGCACTGAGTTTGAAGGTAGGCAGATCTACTCTTAGTCTGAAGAGGAGTAAGGATCGGACCAAGATGCAGCGAGGTAAGTGTTCATGACAATTTATTAAAAACCAACTGAACACTGAAATACAAAACAATAAACGATGTAATGAAAACAAAAACCGAAACAGTACCGTGTGGTGACAAACACTCACACGGAAACAAACACCCACAAACCAACAGTGAAACCCAGGCTACCTAAGTATGATTCTCAATCAGAGACAACTAATGACACCTGCCTCTGATTGAGAAACACACTAGGCTGAACACAAAAACCAACATAGAAAAACAAACATAGACTGCCCACCTCAACTCACGCCCTGACCATACTAAATAAAGACAAAACAAAGGAAATAAAGGTCAGAACGTGACAGCCTTGAAATACATCCACAGGTTCACCTCCAATCAATAGCCTATCAGAAGCTTCTAAAGCCATGACATAATTTTCTGGAATTGTCCAAGCTGTTTAAAGGCACAGTCAACTTAGTGTATGTAAACTTCTGACCCACTGGAACTGTGATTCAGTGAATTATAAGTGAAATAATCTGTCAGTAAACAATTGTTGGAAAAATTACTTGTGTCATGCACAAAGTAGATGTCCTAACAGACTTGCCAAAACTATAGTTTGTTAACAGGAAATTTGTGGAGTGGTTGAAAAACAAGTTTTAATGACTCCAACCTAAGTGAGTGTAACCTTCCGACTTCAACTGTATCTATCTAATAGAACTCAATGAGTTTTCCTAAATGGAAGCTTCTCCAATGTCAAACATGTAAAGTGTGGTGTACCGCAGGGCAGCTCTCTGCTCCCTCTGCTCTTTTCTATTTTTACCAATGACCTGCCACTGGCATTAAACAAAGCATGTGTGTCAATGTATGCTCATGATTCAACCATATACACATGATGGGGAGAGTGTGTGTGTGTGTGTTCTGTATTATGTCATTCTGTATTATATTTCATGTTTTGTGTGGACCCCAGGAAGAGTAGCTAATGGGGATCCTAATAAAATACAAAAAATACCAAATATATCCATTCTATCCAGACCAGGGACTTTCACGCTGCCGTCCTAATACAGACTGTCCTCTCCTTGCATGTCTTCTAATCTGACAATAATGACATTTACTTTGTTGCAATGAAAGGTGTTGTTCACTCATATTTCTCACGTCTACACCACCCCCAACACACAACATCCAAGACGTTTTTACGACTTCACGGGATGTAATATTTCCTTCATTTGCATAGTGATGTTCCCTGCTTATTATAAACCTGCACATCCATCTCAATGAGGACCATTGAACAAGCAGCCAATCTGTAGGAAATTAGAATTCTAATGGAATGTAATACTGTAGCACAACCAATAAACTGTGTGTGTGTGTATGTGTGTGTGTGTGTGTGTGTGTGTGTGTGTGTGTGTAATGTGCACTAAAAAGGAATGCACTTCACAGACTATTTTAGCACCCAAACAACATTCAGAGTAGGTCCTATGAATAATTACGTTTTCAGGGAAAGTCATGCTAAAACATGGGAAAGAGTTTTGGTAAGTTATTAAGTTGTACCTGAAGCAGACTAAAGGATAACTTTTGATTAGAGATAGTGAGTGAGTGAGAGAGGGAGGGAGAGAAAGAGACAGAGAGAGAAGAATGAGACAGAGAGAGTGTGAGAGAACGTGGGTTAGAGAGAGAGAGGGGGGATGGAGAGGGTACATAATAGACTGACATTCTCAGACACAGACAGTATTTCTAATTGTACAAATTAGACACCACTCATATCTCTAAGCATGTCACAAAGGATTAGTCTTCATCCCAGGACATTTCTAGAAAATGCAAGTCGTACCTGATCCCAATAAATGTCTATACAAGTCATACCTGATCCCAATAAATGTCTATACAAGTCATACCTGATCCCAATAAATGTTTTATACAAGTCATACCTGATCCCAATAAATGTTTTATACAAGTCATACCTGATCCCAATAAATGTCTATACAAGTCATACCTGATCCCAATAAATGTCTATACAAGTCATACCTGATCTCAATAAATGTCTATACAAGTCATACCTGATCCCAATAAATGTCTATACAAGTCATACCTGATCCCAATAAATGTTTTATACAAGTCATACCTGATCCCAATAAATGTCTATACAAGTCATACCTGATCCCAATAAATGTCTATACAAGTCATACCTGATCTCAATAAATGTCTATACAAGTCATACCTGATCCCAATAAATGTTTTATACAAGTCATACCTGATCCCAATAAATGTTTTATACAAGTCATACCTGATCCCAATATATTTCTCTACAAGTCATACCTGATCCCAATATATTTCTCTACAAGTCATATCTGATCTCAATATATTTCTCTACAAGTTATACCTGATCTCAATATATTTCTATACAAGTCATATCTGATCCCAATAAATGTTTTATACAAGTCATACCCGATCTCAATATATTTCTCTACAAGTCATACCTGTTCTCAATATATTTCTATACAAGTCATACCTGATCTCAATATATTTCTCTACAAGTCATACCTGTTTTCAATATATTTCTATACAAGTCATACCTGATCTCAATATATTTCTCTACAAGTCATACCTGATCTCAATATATTTCTCTACAAGTCATACTTGATCTCAATATATTTCTCTACAAGTCATACCCGATCTCAATATATTTCTCTACAAGTCATACCTGATCCCAATATATTTCTATACAAGTCGTACCTGAATGCAGACAGAGTATTGTCTGTTCGAAGCCTTAGCTATGGGCCAGATTCTACCTTGAGATGATGTCAAATAAAGATTTGTGTAAAATTCAAGTTAAGTACATGTCATACCAAGGCATTTATTTTGATCCTAATATGTGTCTATGTATTCTGTAGCTATTGTTGTTTGTTTTGATTGCCCACAGCTGCCAGTTGGCCCTCTCCCTGTCACACTGTTTCAATTAAATTACCCTGAGATGTATTCTACTGAGCCCAAAACAAGATAAGCAGAGACAGTCGCTGACTCAGGTGGCAAAGAAAAGCAAATCAAAACAAAATGGCCATTACAATCCAACCCTCCGGACCTCGGAGTGGTCTTTATTTTGTTTTGATTTCCTGGGTAGGTTTCCATGCCAACGTAATTGGAATCTGTTATAGAAGAAAAGTGGCTATAGAAAATAGTAGTCTGCGGCTAGAGGCCAGATAGCTCATTCTGTTTGACCATGCAATGTTCATTTGAACTTCTACGGCTCACAACTGACTTTCAAAAGTTTTACTGCTTCCTTAACTTCTCTCACTGTAGGCCAGAAGGCAGGGAACCGTTGGATAAATCATTAGATTGATTAATTATTTATTTTAAAAATAGACATACCTGGAGAAATGCCATGCTATGATGGTCTTTTGCAGTGGCATTTGATTAAAACATCCAACAAAACACCCCTGTGTGTTTTTAATTTGACATTTTAGAGTAACAGCTCTGAAATGTGGACTATTATTGCTCTCGTCTCACCTGAGACAATGTACACCTTTAGATGGGGATGATGTTCACTTACCAATGCTGAGTTGTGGCTTTCTGCTTTTGTAATGGGTTGCTATAATATTAAAACCCAAAATGTGAACTTTGGTAAAGCCTATGCATAGAGTATAGGGGGCCAGGGTTCCGATCAGGAAGCACACTTTCCACTGTGCTCAGAAGGCACTTTCGGTACAGCAGTTTAACTGAAGTCGAGCCCAAACGGGCAATTCTCATAAACAGACAATTCTAACATTAAAATATCCATATAATTTTTCCAGTAATTGTCTTTGAGGCAAATTTTTTTCCCCAACACTCACAGCCGAAGGTATTAACATTTTATAGTCATCCAACGTCTGCCATGCCTCTGAATGACGTGTCGTCATCGCCAAATATATTTATAGCTAACCCAAGATTGAGATCAAATGTTTCATCTATGAGAAAATCAGCAGAATTTTGGACCAGTTCCATTGATATATCCGATGAAACATCTGGCTCCTTGTTCTATCTGTGTTGCTGCTCAGGCTTGCTCCAGAGAGCACTGAGTACTAGCGCGCAGGCGTTATCGGCTCTGTAAAGCAGATGGTAGTGACCACGGAACGGCGTATGCGAGCGTGAGTAGATTACTTTGAAAACAATGGATGCTGTCTCCAGTTTATATATTCCTCAGTGATAGGGTGATACTTCCATATTTAAACACCTGTTACAATTGCTTGGCCCATCCCATCGCGGTTATCTTTTCTATATTAGAGGATCGCTACAGGGTTTTTCTTTCTAGATTGAGCCATGTCATATGGAAGGAACTTTACTCTGAATGCTACAACAATGATGTTGTAAAGACCCACGGTTCGGGGTCTTTCCAACATCATTGCAGTGTGTTTTCTAGAAAGGGTTTATTATCACTGTAAACACAAGAGGGCGGTAGTAGGACACAAATACAACAGCCATAGGCTACCATATAGAAAATCAACTGTTGTCAACTCTGGAAGTCAGTCAGTTCAAGACGGTGTCTGCTCTCAAGGGAAGATGAGGTCCAACAGCTATCAGATAATCATAGAATCCATTTCTAAACCAGTTTGTTGGACCACTGTTAGGGGCAGTTAATCACAAAATACATAATTGAACATATGATTAACTAGTATGGTTAACTAGTATGGTTAACTAGTATGGCTGACGTGACTCGTTGTACTAAGTGAGGGATAGCTGTGACACAATGGCCCGGACAGGAGTTTGTTTGTTGGTGCAATATTTGCAGAAAAATTGGGTTGAGCTTTGATCGGTTCTCTCACTTTTTTTCCACTGGGGGGTTATTAAGCTTTGCATTGATGTGTTTGCTGATTAAAGGCTACAACAACAATGAGATCATGTTTAACAATTCAATTATTGAGGTTAAGCAACCTCTTAAAGATCTGTCCCTTTTTTTCAATTTTGCCTAAAATGACACACCCAATCTAACTGCCTGTAACTCAGCACCTGAAGCAAGGATATGCCTATTCTTGATACCATTTGAAAGGAAATACTTTGAAGCTTGTGGAAATGTGAAATGAATGTAGGATAATATACCACAATCATCTTTGAAATGCAAGAGAAAGGCAATAATGTATTATTCCAGCCCTGTCACGATTTAGATTTGGGCCACTAGATGGCAGCAGTGTATGTGCAAAGTTTTAGACTGATCCAATGAACCATTGCATTTATGTTCAAAATGTTGTATCAAGACTGCCCAAATGTGCCTAACTGTGCACTCTCCTCAAACAATAGAATGGTATTATTTCACTGTAAAAGCTACTGTAGGACAGTGCAGTTAGATTAACAATAATTTAAGCTTTCTGACAATATCAGATATTTGTATATGATATATATATATGTCCTGGGAAATGTTCCTGCTACTTACATCCTCATGCTAATCGCTTAGATTAGCGCAACCGTCCCGTGGGGGACCCACCGATCTTTAAATACCTGTTATTTTCCTCCTAATTGTTCACTACTGCAGTGGCCCTTTCATACAGTGCCTTGCAAAAGTATTCATCCCCCTTGGCATGTTTCCTATTTTGTTGCATTACAACCTGTAATTTATATGGATTTTTATTCTGATTTGATTTAATGAACATACACAAAGTAGTCCCAACTGGTGAAGTGAAATGAAAAAAATTACTTGTTTCAAAAAATTCAAAAAATTAAAAAATGGAAAAGTGGTGCGTACAAATGTATTCACCCCCTTTGCTATGAAGCCCATAAATAAGACCTGGTGCAACCAATTACCTTCATAAGTCACATAATTAGTTAAATAAAGTCCACCTGTGTGCAATCTAAGTGTCACATGATCTGTCACATGATCTTAGTATATATACACCTGTTTTGAAAGGCCCCAGAGTCTGCAACACCCCTAAGCAAGGGACAACACCAAGAAAGCGGCACTATGAAGACCAAGGAGCTCTCCAAACAGGTTGAGGACAAAGTTGTGGAGAAGTACAGGTCAGGGTTGGGTTATAACAAAAATATCAGAAACTTTGAACATCCCACGGAGCACCGTTACATTTTTTAAAGAATATGGCACCACAACAAACCTGCCAAGAGATGGCCGCCCACCAAAACTCACAGACCAGGCAAGGAGGTCATTAATCAAAGAAGCAACAAAGAGACCAAAGATAACCCTGAAGGATCTGCAAAGCTCCACAGCTGAGATTGGAGTATTTGTCCATAGAACCACTTTAAGCCGTACACTCCACAGAGCTGGGCTTTACGCACGAGTGGCCAGAAAAAAAGCCATTGCTTAAAGAAAAATATAAGCAAACTCGTTTGCTGTTCGCCAAAAGACATTTGGGAGACTCCCCAAACATATGGAAGAAGGTACTCTGGTCCGATGAGACTAAAATTGAGCTTTTTGGCCATCAAGGAAAACGATATGTCTGGCGCAAACCCAAAACCTCTCATCACCCCGAGAACACCATCCCCACAGTGAAGCATGGTGGTGGCAACATCATGAGGTGAGAATGTTTTTCATCTGCAGGGACTGGGAAACTGGTCAGAATTGAAGGAATGATGGATGGCGCTAAATTCAGGGATATTCATGAGGGAAACCTGTTTCAGTCTTCCAAAGATTTGAGACTGGGAAGGAGGTTTACCATCCAGTAGGACATTGACCCTAAGCATACTGCTAAAACAACACTCGAGTGGATTAAGGGGAAACATTTAAATGTCTTGGAATGGCCAGTCAAAGCCCAGACCTCAATCCAATTGAGAATCTGTGGTATGACTTAAAGATTGCTGCACATCAGCGGAACCCATCCAACTTGAAGGAGCTGGAGCAGTTTTGTCTTGAAGAATGGGCAAAAACCCAGTGTCTAGATGTACCAAGCTTATAGACATACCCCAAGAGACTTGCAGCTGTAATTGCTACAAAAAGTGGCTCTACAAAGTATTGACTTTGGGGGGGGGGGGGGGGGGGGGTGAATACACGCTCAACTTTTCTGTTTTTTTCGTCTTATTTTCAAACCCCCTAATAATCTATTTTTATTCCAGGTTGTAAGGCAACAAAATAGGAAAAATCCCAAGGGAGGTGAATACCTTCGCAAGCCACTGTATCTATAATCATATCACTGTTTATGTCTGAGGATACATCAAGATGCTTTGATGGTCCAGTGCTGTTAATGGTTGAGGATAGATGGGGATGATATGAGGTTTTGAGCTGTGTTCCTCTCAGCTGGTTCTCAGAAGGTCTTGCCATGCTGCTGTAGACTGTTGAGATGCCCCTCTCTCTTTCTCCCTCATCTTGTGTGTTCTCTCCATATCTCTATTTTGCTGTCCTCTCTCTTGTTCTCTTTCTTCCCCCCGTCTCCTGAAAGCATTCACCAGGCAGGGGTCCTGTCAGGGTTCCAAGGTTTCTGTAAGACGAACACACAGAGGTATGGTCACACCTCATTTGACTCTGAGTATTCTCTATTTGAGAACAGCAACACACGTAGTGTGCCATGAATATGAAGGGAATTAGTAAAGACGAGTACATGTTTTCAATTCACTTTAATTCCGCAAATGTTCGTCATCTGTAAAAACATTTGTGAATGCTACTTGGAGCTTGCTAAACGACTTTTAAAAAACCTCTTCATTAGAGAAGGAGCGTAGCCTTTGCTGAATGCAGTACATTTAGGTACTGTAGTACATCATGAAGTAACTGAGAGTTTCAATATAGCAGAACCCACTAACGGAGAAAAAAAGAGAGGATTATCCCTATACTCCATGGAGGAGTAACAACCATCACTTTATGATTTGGAGATATCTGGATTTCCTGTCTTCAGCTTTCAGAGGAAATCTCTTCCTATAACTCCTTGGATGACCTGGGGCACTGCTATTGGTTTAGTTAGCTCTGTAGAGGGGCTGGAGGTTCTGTAGATCATACTGGGAATAAATGTGTGTATGTGTCTGTATGTGTGTGTGTTTGTATGTGTATGTGTGTACCCGTGTGCTTGTAGGGAAAGGGTTAGTATGGGATATTTCTCCTCAACATAAATATATTGTCAATAGGTTGGTTGATGAGTGATTGATGCATACCTCATTTCATTGCCATAAGGGAGCAAGTATACTGATTGATAGTTTTAAAGGGTTCAAGCCCCCTTTTTAAAGTCTCCAATACTTCTCTCTGTCTGGTTTCTGCTGTGTTTCTGAGACACGACTTGTGTTTCTAAACACAATGAATTAAACCTCTGTTTAATAGATCAGGCTACAATCCCCTGTCCTCCTAATTGCTTTTGGAACAACTGTGAATAGAGAGAAACGAATAACTGTAACAATAAGAAAAGAAAGCAGAGCAAGCAGTGGTATTACTTGATAATTACAAATTGTTTTCTCTTGATGTCAACGAAATATTGATGTTTATTTACTTAACACAGCAGACAAGTGTTGTCCTCTTTCCCTGGATGTACATTGTCTCCTCCCACCTCTCTACTCACTATTCCCACACCTATGTGTGTTTTTGCACCTGTCCATGCATGTGTGTGGGGTGTGTGTGTGTGTGTATATGTGTATGTGTGTGTGTGTGTGTGTGTGTATATGAGTGTGCATGTTTCTTGTTGCAAGAAATACACTGTGTCAGGCTATCAAGCTAAACACAAGCCATTCAGTTCCTATTTTAGGTGAAATCATTAGCTTCGGGGCATAAAGCATAATTCCCCTCCACTACACTGGGATAGAAAATAGGGAACGGATGTAATCACCACTGCCACCATCATCCCTTCCCCATCATCATTTGTAGTTCATTAACATAGTGCTAATAATGACCCCGTCGTTTCTGTAACGTACAGCCGTGGTAATGGCCATTCTTGATGGCCCGACTGTCTACCAGGACACACTTCATCAGACACTAGTTCCACTGGCTGAAACACACACAAATGCTTTAAATACAGAATCATTATATAACTTGTTTTGGTACTGCCCGTATGTAGCTTGTTTTGGGGTGCAGGTACAGGAATGGCTGAATAATTGCAACATTTACTTGGAGCAAACTCTGGATAAAACTGCTGGGTGATTTGAAGAGTCATAGTCAATCGATCAATAATAATGGGTGGTAGAGTTAGGGGAAAAAAATAAAGATGGAAAATATATATTTGTATATACAAAATAAAAACATATGGGGGTGTCAAGGGGTGCGTAACATGTGGCATGGAAGTCAAACGCAGGAGAGCAGAACTTGGTAAATAGCCAGAGACTTTTAATGTACATAACTACCAGCATACAAAAGTAACAAAACACATGGGCACAACAACCTGTATACCACCAGTCACATAAAGCACACGTACTGACAATAAACAATTCCCGACAAGGACATGGGGGAAACAGAGGGAACATATACAACATGTAATTAGGGAATTGAAACCAGGTGAGTGCGACAACCATACAAAACAAGTGGAACATGAAAAATAGATAGATGATGGCTAGAAGAACGGTGACGTCAACCGCCGAACACCGCCCGAACAAGGAGAGGAACCGACTTCGGCAGAAGTCGTGACAGGAGGATTGGAAATGATATATGTAACAGTATAACTTTAGACCGTCCCCTCGCCCATACCCGGGCGCGAACCAGGGACCCTCTGCACACATCAACAACAGTCCCCCACAAAGCATCGTTACCCATCGCTCCACAAAAGTCACAGCCCTTGCAGAGCAAGGGGAACCACTACTTCAAGGTCTCAGAGCAAGTGACGTCACCGATTGAAACGCTATTTAGCGCGCACCACCGCTAACTAAGCTAGCTGTTTCACATCCTTTACACTCACCCCCCTTTTGACCTCCTCCTTTTCCGCAGCAACCAGTGATCCGAGGCACAGGCACCAATGTAACAGTATAACTTTAGACCGTCCCCTGCCCATACCCGGGCGCGAACCAGGGACCCTCTGCACACATCAACAACAGTCACCCACGAAGCATCGTTACCCATCGCTCCACAAAAGCCGCGGCCCTTGCAGAGCAAGGGGAACCACTACTTCAAGGTCTCAGAGCAAATGAGGTCACCGATTGAAACGCTATTTAGCGCGCACCACCTCTAACTAAGCTAGCAGTTTCACATCCGTTAAAATTGATAGAAGCCACAATCTATCTGCAAAATTAAAGAGGATCTACCCCCTCATTTTTTAAATACCTTAAACAAGGCTCTCTCTCACATGCCGCGTAAAATGCAAACTGGCTGACCACTAAATGAAGCAGGTAAATGCCTTGCCTGTCTGTCCTCTCTCTCTATTCTGTCCAATACATTCTTTCTTCCTCTCTCTGCCCATCCTCTCTCCCCCTTCATCCTTTCTCCATCCATGTATGTTCCCTCTCTCTCTCTCTCTCTCTCTCTCTCTCTCTCTCTCTCACTCTCTCCCTCACTCTCTCCCTCACTCTCTCCATCACTCACTCACTCACTCACTCACTCACTCACTCTCTCTCGCTCTCTCGCTCTCTCTGTGCCACAGTGTGAGTGACAGTCGTGGCTCCGAGAGTCTCAGCATGTGTTGTTGTGTCTCATGGTGAGCTGTTCAATCTGAGGTGCTGCTCTGTTCAAGTGGAGTGGGTCAGAGGTCACTGATGAGTCAGAGTGTGGTAGTATAGCTGCCCTGTGGTGTCAGAGGGGAGTGGAACATCTGGTGCCAATGCACACACACACACCCACACACATTCATACAGACCCAAGATAAACAAAATCCACAGTAAATTACCCTTCTGTAAAGTAATCTCTAAAATGGGGGCTTAAGTACCTTGGTGTATAGTTATCTCTGCTTCCCATCACACATAATGCGAGAGACTACAGACTCCAGCATTACTGGTGTTGGTAAATGGATTTTATTTCCAGGGGTGGTAGCAGATGCAGACCTGACACAAGTGTCGCAGTGAAGCTCTAGCAGCAGCGGGGGAGAGTGACGCATTATGATTTAGTCAGCAGTAGCACCACTCCGGCTAACTCGTTTATCTCAGAGCAGAGCCTGATGTCTCATTTTAGAGCAACAGAGAGAGGAATCATGTAGAGCAGATAGAAGCTCCTCACTCTCTCTCTCTTCATCTCTCTCTCTCTCTCTCTCTCTCTCTCTCTCTCTCTCTCTCTTGCTCTCTCTTTCTCTCTCCCTCTCCATCTCTCTTTCTCTCTCTGTCTCTCTCTCTCGCCATCTCTTTTCTCTCTCTGACAAGTTCATTTCGACATAATTAGTTACTCTGCTCAGGTATGCTGTCGACATTTGTCACTGAGACACGAACCCCCACACCACGAATTACCTGATGAGATTAATTTGTCCTATTCTCACTGTAGAATATTTTTACTGCTGTAAGTAACTGATCTGATCCAACACAGAAGTCGGGAGACGGGCAGAGTGTCTGTATGTGTGTGCTTAACAGAGCCATGTAGTCCTCTCTGCACAGAGGTTAGTGTATTTTAATAGAGTGGTCCTCCTCCCTCTCATCCGTCTTTGGTGCTCATTTGTGAGAGTAGCTTGCTCCTGTGGTTAAGATAATGTAATTCAGCAGAACCCCCCAGAACCACTCTTCTCCCCCCTCTCCACCCTTTAAACCTGTCACCTGGTAGACAGATCTAGCCTCCTCTGCCCTAGACTCGGCTCACTCCTTTAAAACTGGCGTCCGTTCCCCCTCCGTACCCATTAAGGGAATCTCTTCCTAATGAACCCTCTGTTCCCTGTATTATCAACACTGAGGAGGAATGACTGTATTATCAACTTTGAGGAGGATGGACTGTATTATCAACACTGTGGAGGAAGGACTGTATTATCAACACTGAGGAGGAAGGACTGTACTATCAACACTGAGGAGGAAGTACTAGCCACATAGTAACACATAGTCTAGCTACTGCAGGAGGATGTATTGCATTAGTCAGTGTACATCTGTTTCACCAGCACACCAAGAGGCAGGGTTGCATTAGATACTAGCACAAACACATTTTGCATCCCAAATGGCACCCTATTCCCTAAAGTAGTGCCATTTGGAACACAGACTTAGACTCAATGATTCAATGAGCATGACGCCTCTAAAGGAGATTGTAACACTAACGGTCCAAGATTAGTTATAAAGGGTTCTTGCTCCTTATCTATACTAGAGCTAGACACACTGTACCAATCATTAGTTCGACATATTTTAACTGAATTTGATTTACTGTGTCTGACTTCCCTTTCTCAAGTTTATAACCTCGTCGCCTCGGGTTGTAGCCTAGTCCTAGACACATAAAACCCTGACTTACTACAACCTCTATGGCGTCAGAACGGGGTTAGTTAGTGAGAGATCATTAGCTAGCTCGTTATAGACTGTTTTAGATCTATAAAAGACCGCGAGAGAAAACCAAGCTTTACTCTCTCAGCCTTCCTTTTAATGAAATGACAGTCCGTCAGTGACACATCACATCATCAGCAGCCAGCTAGCCAACCAGCCAGCAAGCCATATGCTGGTGACAACAGGATCCATCTTCCCCCCTTGTTCCTTCTCTTCTCCTCTCATCCCTTTCCGCTCCTTTTCTCCCTGGTACTGGAAACATGCCCCATTCAGCACTGTGAGACTCCATTTTGACTCGACATATGGCCGAGCTACAGCTAAAAGGGGGGGTTAGGAGCGTTAGATAGCACTGGGGAGTCTTTGACAGTTTCACAGCTAGTCACACGAGCTCTGTGGAAGTTCATCTGCTGGCAGAGATACAGAATCTGACAATGATCTCAGAGAGAAGGGGAGGAGAGAGAGAGCGATAGAGAGATAGAAAGATAGAGAGAGAGATAGAGGGGGTAGAAAGAGAGGAAATAGAGGGTACGAGAGAGAAAGAAAGGAAGAAAGAAAGAGAGAGAGAGAGAGAAAATCTTCTCCCCAGAGACCAAGGCTGTGTTGTTAGTGAACTGTGTTCTCCACAGTAATGTACTGATCTACGGTCTTTATAGCTCTAACAGGCAACCACCATCCTCGTAAAAATGTATAATGCCAGCAGCTCAAGGAAAATATAGTCCGTTTAGAGGGTGTAGGATGTTTTACTGTGCCTGGATGATCCGGCTCACAGACTTATATGACGTTATCAGTGACAGTGGGCTCTGCTTCAGAGACTCTGGGGTCTCCGCCCCCGCACAGCAGACAGACTCTCACAGGAAATTAACAGAGGTCTCATATCAACCCCGGGGAATGGGAGACTCACTCCTCTCACCTCCCTCACCTGTGTGGATTATGATGTCATAAAACAGTGTCGGAGGATACAGAGCACATGCCCCACTGAGACCCCCAGTGTGGGAGGAAAGAGCGATATAAAAAGCAAGGCAGGGATTGAGGGATGAGTACTTTAAAATGTGTAGTGGTTCTGGAGAGGACTGACTGATTATTGTGTGTGTGTGTGTGTGTGTGTGTGTGCATCACTTTTATAATTATTTGATAAATGCTGATTTAAATGTTATTCTATCCTGTCCAACTTCTTAGCATGGCTGTTCTTCTTTTGGTGGACTGGGCTCTGAGGAGAATATGATTGCAGTATTGTAAACAGCAGGTGCAGAGAAAAACTCTCAGCTGAGCAACCAGCACAGAGGATTGATTTCCTCCATGCATTCAATACTATGCAGACAGAGGCAGGCTATTGTGTGTTCTCTGTCACCATCCCAGAACCTCATCAGGCTGAATCATTGTTGCAGTGTGAAGATTACCTGGAGGTGACGAATTAAATAGAACTTCTCTTCTCTTCTCTTCTCTTCTCTTCTCTTCTCTTCTCTTCTCTTCTCTTCTCTTCTCTTCTCTTATCCTCTCCTCTCCCCTCCCCTCCTCTCCTCTCTTCTCTTCTCTTCTCTTCTCTTCTCTTCTCTTCTCTTCTCCTCTCCACCTCTTAAACTTCTGTTTAATCCCCGTGGGGCTCTCGGTTTCAACTGCCAGATTTCATTATAACAAAGAAGCCTTATCTCTGAGAAGGAAACTTCAATTATATCTGGGAACTTTAAATGGATTGATAACAAAACAGGCTCGTTTCACCTGAAAGCAGTTGATGATTAAAAAGCAGATCTACTTATTTGTGAGGACTGGGTCTTTGATGATGAATCATTAGAACATGGTGTTTTTCAACCTACTGACGTAATTGTGCTTTCATCTAACGCAATGAATGAACTCCTTAGAGACCAAGACTTATTTTCAAAGAATACTGAAATAATTCAGAGGTTTGTAACAAATGGCAGTAAATCTCTTATACACTACTGCCTGCAGCGATCTGAGTGTTCCGATTCAGCAATTTAGAGGTTATTGCTAAAGCGGTATGTGTGAATTCACCTGTTGAGAGCTTATTTCTCATGCAACATTCAGGAAGAATCATTCTAAGTCAATAACAATCAAGTCTTTTGTTGGAGTGATGACTCATTTCAGGATAAATTCAGGTCTATTGATTGCTGTGTGTGCGTGTGTGTGTGTGTGTGTGCGCATCTGTGTTGGTTCTGTGTTTGTATACTTTGTAACAGCTGTACAGGGCTGAAGTATAGTCTGTACACAATTGACATGATTTACATTATTACAGCTACCTTATGTGCTCCTGGGCTGTTAGGTACAGAAACCATATCGCTAGCTCACCTCATTGTTAAAACGTTTTGTGTCTGTTTAAATGAAGAAAAACCTACCCATCTGTGACAACCTGTGTAAAAACATCTCCGAACAACAAACCAGACAGCGCTACTTTTCCTATCGGGGTTGTCATGGCTACCCACAAACATACACACACCAACTAGCACCTTTCGGTTGCCCTTGGTTGCACCTTGCCTAAGCCTATAATAAGCCATCTCCGTACACAGAACGGAGGCGTAGAGTAAGAATATACTTTTACTTGCAGACAGTAACCACCTGGTACACCTTAAGCAGAACATACAGTGGGGCAAAAAAAGTATTTAGTCAGCCCCCAATTGTGCAAGTTCTCCCACTTAAAAAGATGAGAGAGGCCTGTAATTTTCATCATAGGTACACTTCAACAATGACAGACAAAATAAACTTTTGTTATTGACCAAATACTTATTTTACACCATAATTTGCAAATAAATTCATTAAAAATCCTACAATGTGATTTTCTGGATTTTCTTTCTCGCATTTTGTCTGTCATAGTTGAAGTGTACCTATGATGAAAATTACAGGCCTCTCTCATCTTTTTAAGTGGAAGAACTTGCACAATTGGGGGCTGACTAAATACTTTCTTGCCCCACTGTACCTGTGGGAAAAAGACTCAGACATAACTGTAGTACTGACAGTTTGAGCTCAAAGCTAATCATATCTGCACCAGGTTCATACAACGGAGGTATGATAAGCGTGTCATTGAACAGGCCTATACCCGTGCTAGAGAGCCTGAATGTCAAAGTCTGCTCACTGGCATTAATAGAAACCAGGACAAATTGCCCCCGCGTTTTCCCCCCCATGGATTACAGCCCATGTGCCGGTTGTGTCAAATCCATTGTATTGAAACTGTAACATCCTACCCAAGACTTGCAATACTTGGCTCCCAGACCCGACCAATGGCAATTACAAGTGTGGGCACTGTGTACATTGTGACAACGTAACCAATATGAATGTTTTTTACCACCCAAGAACAGGTAAAGAATACAGAATCCAAACCATCAATTGTAGCACTACAGATGTCATTTACATGCTCAAATGCATCTGCAGGGCACCACTTTGCATTGCAGAATATAAGGCTGCTATTCATAATAAAAACAAGGACTATGCTATTGTGCGCCACTTCATAGAAGCCAACCATGGCTCACCTTCCTCCCTGTGCTTTTTAGCCATAGAACATGTTCAGAGTCTACAAAATTCGGTCATCGGGACCCCAAGGGTTGCACGTTTTGGTTTTGTTTTTTTGCCGTGGCACTACACAGCTGATTCAAATAATCAACTAATCAAGATTTCTGGCAGCACACGTTAGACACTGTGGATGCTAAGGGGCCGAACTTGATTTTTTGGTTCTCTGTGCTGCCGCTTTCACAGACACCCAAATATATGTGTGTGCTTAATTTTGACATGGTCTACTGATCAACTAGACACACGTTTTTTTCTTGTTCTTGTTCTTATTGTTCTTATCATTTGCCATATACCTTGAATCATGTTATTTTATTTGAACAGTGTTGTTTCTAGGTAGGCCACTGAGATTTAAATACAGGCTAAGTGCAATTGTCAGGTCACTCTGAGGAAGACGCCAGCTTGACGTCGAAACGTCAGTCACCTGTACTCAGCCTGAACAATGGATTAAGAAATTCATCTCTGCCTTTTTCTTGGGGTGTGTAACCGTCTAATTTCTAACTCGAATTAGTCCCTTTGGAAGATTTTCTTGGTAAGCCCTTTTGTCCATCCAGACAACATTTAGATCAATGCGATGCAACAGCACTATATTCTCCTCTAGTGGAGCTTTGTTGAGATTCACAGCCGGTGTCCATGTGGCTGTTCTAAAATGCATGGAATAATGGGAATTAAGGTAAATCCAATCCGTCCAGTTAAGCTGGGCGCCTGAAAGGAGAGAGAGAGAGAGAAATAGGCTTGTTGACCATTTTCAGAGGCAGTTCTGTTCTCTTCAGTCAATCAATGCTGGAATGAACTCTGATGCAGCTTTACTCTACCATAACATGCTGGACCAATTTGGATGTCGTTCTTCATTCGGCAGAAATAGATTCAGGGCATTCTCCTCCTCCTCATTCGTTCCATCTGGGCTTACAACTTTAAAGAAGGAAACATGAGGAGAGCAGCTACACACACACACACACACACACACACACACACACACACACACACACACACACACACACACACACACACACACACACACACACACACACACACACACACACACACACACACACACACACACACACAAAAAAAGAACTACTGTCAACTACTGCTCTCTCCTCTACTTCCTCTTATCAACTTCTCTCTCTTTCTCTCTCTCTCTCTCTCTCTCTCTCTCTCTCTCTCTCTCTCTCTCTCTCTCTCTCTCTCTCTCTCTCTCTCCCTGAAGACAAACAAAAACACTGTCAGAAATGGAGGCCTCTCTTTCTTTCTCGCTATCTCTGTCCAACCTTGACAAGGTGAGACACCTCACAATGGGTAGGTGCACTGACTGTATCTCAACATGAGAGAGTTAGAGACTGGACTGTGTATCCTGTGTGTGTCTGATGTGTGTGTGTGTGTGTGTGTGTGCGCGCTTCCATGCGTGGGCGGACTCCTGATTGGATCTCCTGGGTCTCTCAGGGTTACTACGTTCTAAAGGGATTCAATCAGAACTCTCTGATTGGTCATCTTAACCCCAGTGAACTCGCTCAAATGGAGTACACCATTGCCACACCAACGCCAGGCCTGTGATACTCCCTCTCATTTCCAGTTTGCGTACAACCACTTCTGCAGTCAACAAAACAAAAACATTTGAAGAAATCTTTTTCCTCTTCCTGTAACAGCTTCCAGGTATGTTATTTTTTTCTTTTTGTTGCGTGAAATGTTTCCTGTAGTAAACAAAAAGTTACAATAATGAAATTAGTGAACTTCTTAGCTTTCAGGTAATTTTTTGAGAAACTTTGGTTGTTCTCTCCACCCACTTTTCTTTGGTAAAGCATGGCACTTGCAACGGCAGAATTGTTGGTTCGATTTTCATGGGGGACCAGTTTGAAAAAGTATGCTCTCGTTACTGTAAGTCGCTCTGGATAAGAGCATCTGCTAAATTACTAAAATGTTAACATGCAAGTCAGTAAAACATGGTAGTATGCTGCTATAGATCTGCAGGGTATTGTTGTTGTGAGTCTATCTACAGTGACCTGTAGTCACTGGTGCAGGGATACCTCCCCAGTGTGTGTGTGTAGGTCTGCCAGGAGTTCCTCCCATCTGCCAGAACCAGTGAGAAGAAAGAATACACAAGTGTTCACGCTCAGCAGCCAGCAGTCATCAGCACCCCAACTAGAGTGAAGAGAGAGCCTTCCGAGTGAAGCAATGGTCTAAGCCACTGCATCACAGTTCTAGCTGTGCCATTAGAGATCTTGGTTCGAGTCCAGGCTCTGTCGCAGCCGGCAATAACCGGGAGACCCATGGGGCGATGCACAATGTCGTCTGGGTTAGGGGATGGTTTGGCCAGCAGGGATATTCTTGTCTCATTGTGCACTAGCATTGCAGATTGGCTGTGTTTTGGAGGACACATGGCTCTTGACCTTCGCCTCTCCCGAGTCCGTACGGGAGTTGCAGCGATGTGACAAGACTGATACCACCAATGGCGGACTGGTCGTCGGGAGCACTGGGACATTTCCCGACACATCAGGTGTCTTCGCGACGCACATAGCAATCGTCTACCTGCCTCTCTACAGGTGACATTTTAGGCAAGTCGCACGGCGAACTGGACAGTCAGAAGAGGAAAGGTGGAGCAGAGAGGGAGAGAATAAAAAAGAGAAAGGCCACAGACGCTGCAAAATAAGCGACATGTTCGCCAGTAAGGGACCAGGTCAGTCAAAAACACAAGCTAAACCACACACACACACACGACACCCAGCATGGATAGCTAAGTAGCCTAGCTCATAATAGTGACACAACGGTCGGTAGGCTAAACAGTTTGCACGTCTTAAGTCTTCGTGGAGGAATTATATCATAGCGATGAGTGCAACATAGCGATCATAATATGACATTGAAGGCAATATGTTTCAACTAGGTAAAAAATAGTCAACCTAGACTATGGACTTGCCAGCATTCGGTCATGACTCATGCCACATAAGCTGGGGAAAGTGCACATACACTGTACAGAGAAACAGGCTACAGTAACCTAACCACAATACATCCATGAACGTAACACAGTAGCCTGTGTGACACAGCACAGGCAATGACAAAGATCATTAGCGCCATTAGTACCAGCATTACAAGTTACAACAATAATATACAGCTCTCTGAAAAATTAAGAGACCACTCCAAATAAGAGACCACTCCAAATAAGAGACAACTCTTAATTTTTCTAGAGCTGTATTAATGTAGCCTACTGATACACTAATGATAGTGAGTATGATAATAGAGTATTTTCTTTGTAAAGGTGGAGAAGGAAGCAGCAGCATTAGAGCTTCAGGTGCTCCTGCAGAACTGGAGGAGGTGGTCAGTTCAGAGTCAGACTCAGAGCAGGAACCTTCCGGTACAACGTAAGAGCACAAACTTAAGAGCACAAACCTAAACATGTAGGCTATGATTTCAGATTAATATGTACTTTATTTATGAGATTATTAGTAGGACTGTAAACGGGGGGCATACAATCGATGATTGCACAAGTAATACAAGTTTAAGGTTAGGTTATTTACAATGTTAATCTCATTCTGCAGAGCAAACAGATGTTTAGAGAGAGAGAGAGAGGTTCAGAGCAACCAGATGTGCAGAGAGAGAGGTTCAGAGCCCAGTACAGGGAAAACAGAAAGGGACAGCGAAAGCACTGAAAATACATTTGATTATTTTTCCTGTCCTCAGTCCAAGGATTTTGACTTATTTTTTCAGTACCACCCAAAACAAACCTTTAAAAGAGTCATTCCCAATGTTTTCCAATCCAAAGATGGCACAAACAAAACATGTCTGACATACATTGAAGTAACTCCCTCCTTGTTCTGCTCAGTATGTCTTGCATTCGCAAAACCTTCAGCCCGTGGTAGTGCATTTGTCAAATGGAGGCATGCAGGCCTGGAGACATGCCCATCAGAGAGTACAGGAACATGAGAGCTGCAAGACCCATAGAGAAAGTGCAGAAGCCTTTTTCCTCAGAGCCAACAAAGCAGACATCCGTACCCTTCTGAGTGATAAATAAATGTCAGTTCAACGAGACCAGGTCAGAAAGAGGAGGCAGGTCATGGAACGTGTGATTGATGTAGTTAAAGTTATTGGTAAATGTGGGCTTAGGTACAGAGGACACAGACATGAAGCTGCATATAACTTGGAAAACATGGCCAACAATCATGGCTAGTTTTTTGAGCTTATATTGTTACTACTGGTAATTACTTCCTGGTTACTCTGAAGTTGCTATGCTATGACTCTTCCTTAACAGGCGGTCAAGGGTGAAAGAACATTTGCTGTGAGTTAAAGCTTTTGTACAGAGGCATGTTTTTTGGACTTTCATATTATACTTGCAGATATGTAGCCAATGTTCAATTTCACTGACTCAGTGTGTAGATGTGTTTATTGTGTGCTGTTGGCTTCATGGGCACCAGTGAGGGAACATTGTAATCTACATTTTGTAGAGGAGTGCTTTTTCGACTTTTGTATTATACTTACTCGTTCATTGTTGTAGCTTATGTTCAAGTTCCGTGAATCTGTGTGTGAAGTCATTTGATACTTTTGATATTCTTGATGCTTGAATATAAAGATAATCATTTGAACAAACTCTGTGTATCTAATTATCTCTTTAAAAAGTGTAGGCTAATTGTTTTGTGTGTCTAGCCTTGTATGTTTGTATGTGCTATGATTGGTGTACTGTATTCCTAGAGAGTTTTTGAGGGTGCACCCATAGCCATAGCATACCTTGAAAACTCAGTGTTCAGATAGGCTACTTTTGTTTGTATTACACATGTTTGTATTTTGTAATGTGGATAACTTTCTTCCCAGGTGAACATAGTGTCCAAATGTATAACTAGTTTGGTACCCGTTACATCAACAAATAGGGTTTAGCCTAGAAAATGAGCAGTGTGGTGGGTTGCGTGAACAGGGTGGCCTGGGATAGAGTCAAGTTCCTGGCCTGAATGATTGTTTCAGTCCGCCCCTGGATACCACGGAATTGGTGAGAAAACGGCATAAAGAAATATAATAACAATAATAATAATAATAATAATAATAGAGTGAAGGGAGCGAAGTGTGGGCAGAAGTGTTCTATTTCCTAGCCTCCCTTTAAGTGTTCTATTTCCTAGCCTCCCTTTAAGTGTTCTATTTCCTAGCCTCCCTTTAAGTGTTCTATTTCCTAGCCTCCCTTTAAGTGTTCTATTTCCTAGCCTCCCTTTAAGTGTTCTATTTCCTAGCCTTCCTTTAAGTGTTCTATTTCCTAGCCTCCCTTTAAGTGTTCTATTTCCTAACCTCCCTTTAAGTGTTCTATTTCCTAGCCTCCCTTTAAGTGTTCTATTTCCTAGCCTCCCTTTAAGTGTTCTATTTCCTAGTCTCCCTTTCAGTGTTCTATTTCCTAGCCTTCCTTTAAGTGTTCTATTTCCTAGCCTCCCTTTAAGTGTTCTATTTCCTAGCCTCCCTTTAAGTGTTCTATTTCCTAGCCTTCCTTTAAGTGTTCTATTTCCTAGCCTTCCTTTAAGTGTTCTATTTCCTAGCCTCCCTTTAAGTGTTCTATTTCCTAGCCTCCCTTTAAGTGTTCTATTTCCTAGCCTCCATTTAAGTGTTCTATTTCCTAGCCTCCCTTTAAGTGTTCTATTTCCTAGCCTCCCTTTAAGTGTTCTATTTCCTAGCCTCCCTTTAAGTGTTCTATTTCCTAGCCTTCCTTTAAGTGTTCTATTTCCTAGGCTTCCTTTAAGTGTTCTATTTCCTAGCCTTCCTTTAAGTGTTCTATTTCCTAGCCTTCCTTTAAGTGTTCTATTTCCTAGCCTCCCTTTAAGTGTTCTATTTTCTAGCCTTCCTTTAAGTGTTCTATTTCCTAGCCTCCCTTTAAGTGTTCTATTTCCTAGCCTCCCTTTAAGTGTTCTATTTCCTAGCTTCCCTTTAAGTGTTCTATTTCCTAGCCTCCCTTTAAGTGTTCTATTTCCTAGCCTTCCTTTAAGTGTTCTATTTCCTAGCCTCCCTTTAAGTGTTCTATTTCCTAGCCTTCCTTTAAGTGTTCTATTTCCTAGCCTTCCTTTAAGTGTTCTATTTCCTAGCCTTCCTTTAAGTGTTCTATTTCCTAGCCTCCCTTTAAGTGTTCTATTTCCTAGCCTTCCTTTAAGTGTTCTATTTCCTAGCCTCCCTTTAAGTGTTCTATTTTCTAGCCTTCCTTTAAGTGTTCTATTTCCTAACCTCCCTTTAAGTGTTCTATTTCCTAGCCTCCCTTTAAGTGTTCTATTTCCTAGCCTCCCTTTAAGTGTTCTATTTCCTAGTCTCCCTTTCAGTGTTCTATTTCCTAGCCTTCCTTTAAGTGTTCTATTTCCTAGCCTCCCTTTAAGTGTTCTATTTCCTAGCCTCCCTTTAAGTGTTCTATTTCCTAGCCTTCCTTTAAGTGTTCTATTTCCTAGCCTTCCTTTAAGTGTTCTATTTCCTAGCCTCCCTTTAAGTGTTCTATTTCCTAGCCTCCCTTTAAGTGTTCTATTTCCTAGCCTCCATTTAAGTGTTCTATTTCCTAGCCTCCCTTTAAGTGTTCTATTTCCTAGCCTCCCTTTAAGTGTTCTATTTCCTAGCCTCCCTTTAAGTGTTCTATTTCCTAGCCTTCCTTTAAGTGTTCTATTTCCTAGGCTTCCTTTAAGTGTTCTATTTCCTAGCCTTCCTTTAAGTGTTCTATTTCCTAGCCTTCCTTTAAGTGTTCTATTTCCTAGCCTCCCTTTAAGTGTTCTATTTTCTAGCCTTCCTTTAAGTGTTCTATTTCCTAGCCTCCCTTTAAGTGTTCTATTTCCTAGCCTCCCTTTAAGTGTTCTATTTCCTAGCTTCCCTTTAAGTGTTCTATTTCCTAGCCTCCCTTTAAGTGTTCTATTTCCTAGCCTTCCTTTAAGTGTTCTATTTCCTAGCCTCCCTTTAAGTGTTCTATTTCCTAGCCTTCCTTTAAGTGTTCTATTTCCTAGCCTTCCTTTAAGTGTTCTATTTCCTAGCCTTCCTTTAAGTGTTCTATTTCCTAGCCTCCCTTTAAGTGTTCTATTTCCTAGCCTTCCTTTAAGTGTTCTATTTCCTAGCCTCCCTTTAAGTGTTCTATTTTCTAGCCTTCCTTTAAGTGTTCTATTTCCTAGCCTCCCTTTAAGTGTTCTATTTCCTAGCTTCCCTTTAAGTGTTCTATTTCCTAGCCTCCCTTTAAGTGTTCTATTTCCTAGCCTTCCTTTAAGTGTTCTATTTCCTAGCCTCCCTTTAAGTGTTCTATTTCCTAGCCTCCCTTTAAGTGTTCTATTTCCTAGCCTCCCTTTAAGTGTTGTCATTACAACCCTTTACTTGAGAAAGGCTGGCACAATGTCCACATTTTATTTTTATACTAAAGTTAATATTGAGCTGAGCAACTGTCTTGACCTGGCTGTAATTGCAAAACATGCATTCTCCTCATCATCCTCTCTCCTCCCTCCCTCCCTCCCTCCCTCCTCCTCTCAGTGTGTTAAATGTAAGGACAGACTCCAACAGCAGGCTTTTGGAAGATTTGTTGGTGTAAAGATCAAATCCCTCTCCAGTCCAGGTGAAGTTGAACACAGTGTGCTCCTCTGAGTCTTACACTGTTTGCTTTACCAGCCTGTGTGTGTGTGTGTGTTTGTTTTACCAATGGCTGTTTGAGCCTTTGCCTCCTCCTCTCCCATCTCTGCGAGCATTTAGAGGCCTCTTCCATGTCCTACCTCTCTGCATTTTCTTGTATAGTTCAGGCAGGTCACCCATGATACAAGTCAGTATTCAACGTCCATCCATGTCTGAGGACGTCGGGAGATGACGTGGAAACCAGTAGCTAGAGGCAACAGTGAGTGCTGTTATCCCAAGTAGTCTTTGGTTTGGTTTTGCTAGGTCATTGTTGTTACATTCCCCAGTTTCTGTGTTATAGCTTGTGTATTTGAGTGTGTTTCAGGAGACGGCTTCCTGAATACTCCCCAAGCAGCTGATTGGTCGACTCCATGGCTAATTGGAGAGCTGACCCCGCCCCCTCGTCAAGACGCAGCTGTCTCCAATTACCCATTCCTTCTGAAGCTATATAAAAGCCAGTGTTCTGTTCAGAAGGGAGATCATTGCTGGGAGGTCATTGCAGAGATATAGAGTGCAGAGATATAGAGTGCAGAGATATAGATTGCAGAGATATAGATTGCAGAGATATAGATTGCAGAAAGATTGATTGTGATTTAGAGAGATCATGGCTGAGAGAGGAGGCTGATGGCTGAGGGACATATTATGTTTGTTGTTTCTGAGAGTGATACAGGCAGTTGGTATGTACTCTGTTAGTTTGTTGCATTATTGATAGAGCTTATTTGATGTCCTTTTCTTTGTTTGTGAAATTGTTCTCCTGTTTCATTTGTTCCCAGGGGGGAAGGGGAAGGCACCTAGAGTGCTTAGGCAAGAGGCCCGAAGGCATACATATACCCATAGTACATTCACACACAGCACACTAGGTAAGACCTGGGCGGACCACCCCCTGTATTTTGGTTAGTGCACCAGGTGGTGCTAAATTAGGCAAGTAGTGGGTAGGCAGGTACGATAGGAGAGGGGGCTTTGATATTTACTTTCTTTGCTTTGGTTCCGTCCAGCCCCTTTTTCACCATATTACCGTGTGACGGAATAAATTCATTGTAAACGGTACCACATTCTGCCTTTTGTCATCCTTACTTGCACCTACAGTCCCATACCTCTTTCACTTCACGGAGAGTTGAGTTGTAGCAGGGTGTTGCGTTCCCTCTTCATAGAGGTGGACGGGGATGGTAGACAAGCGCAAGTATCTACCTCTGGATCCAAACGTTGGTGATTTTCTTGGTGGTTGTCTGCTTTAGTCCAAACAGATCACCTAAACGAAACCATAGATTACCTGAGCATGATTTTAACGATCTCTCTCTCTCTCTCTCTCTCGCTCTCGCTCTCGCTCTTGCTCTCTCTCGCTCTCTCTCTCTCTGAAGACTGACAGATGGTCATTACCCTGAAAATGCTTTGTTCCACGAAGACACCGTATGTGTGGTGCATGTGTGTGCGCATTTGTGTCTGTAATGAGTGATTCAGGAGCAGGGACTCATCTATTTAACCTGGGTGATTAAATTGCAGAGCTAGGGAGGGACCAGGACTAAGTGACTGTTTATTTAAGTCTGCATTACACCCTGCAGGGTTCATCAGTCTATCCAGCCATGACTCCAGATTCCAGGCGGAGTACACTCTCTATGGTATACAGTGATGCAAACCACTTTTTATCCATCAGGACAGTTTCACCAAACACTTCAGGAGTATAGCAGAATGTTAGAGGAAATGCGTTTGGTCCACTTAGGTGATCTTCCACCCCATACACCTGTCAGACAGTATTTTGATAGATGTGAAAAAGTTAGAAGCAAGGCTTACAATATGCAACATATTTATATTATTTGAGTTAGATTATGTTTCTGTCATGGTCTAAAGCAGAAAATAAACAATATCTACACTACCTTTCAAATGTTTGGGGTCACTTAGAAATGTACTTGTTATTGAAAGAAAAGCACATTTCTTTCAAAAACAAGGTCAACAGTGAAGAGGCGACTCCAGGATGCTGGCCTTCTAGGCAGAGTCCCTCTGTCCAGTGTCTGTGTTATTTTGCCCATCTTAATCTTTTTTAATGGCCAGTCTGAGATTTTTCTTTGCAACTCTGCCTAGAAGGCCAGCATCCCGGAGTCAACTCTTCACTGTTGACATTGAGACTGGTGTTTTGCGAGTACTATTTAATGAAGCTGCCAGTTGAGGCGTCTTTCTCAATCTAGACACACTAATGTACTTGTCCTCTTGCTCAGTTGTGCACCGGGCCTCCCACTTTCTATTCTGGTTAGTGCTAGTATGCTCTGTTCTGTGAAGGGAGTAGTACACAGCGTTGTATGAGATCTTCAGTTTCTTGGCAATTTCTCGCAATTTCTCCATTCTCAGAACAAGAATAGACTGACGAGTTTCAGAAGAAAGTTATTTGTTTCTGGCCATTTTGAGCCTGTAATCAAACCCACAAATGCTGATGCTCCAGATACTCAACTAGTCTAAAGACTGCTTCTTTAAATAGCACAACAGTTGTCAGCCGTGCTAACACAAAAAGGGTTTTCTAAAGATAAATTAGCCTTTTAAAATGATAAACTTGGATTAGCTAACACAACGTGCCATTGGAACACAGGAGTGATGGTTGCTGATAAAAACAAAAAAATCAGCCATTTCCAGCTACAATAGTCATTTACAACATTAACAATGTCTACACTGTATTTCAGATCAATTTGATGTTATTTTAATGGACAAAAAAAGTGCATTTCTTTAAAAAATAGGATATTTCTTAGTGACAGTGTGTGGTAGTGGTAGTGTGTATTTCATTTATAATAATGCTAAGTGTAGTTTTTTTGTGTAGTTCCCCTTAAGCTAGAATCCTTAGTTGCTACATCCATTTTTGAACATGAATTAATGATACATTATACACAATGTACAAAACATTAAGGTCACCTTCCTAATATTGATATACATCCCCCCTTTTGCCCTCAAAACATCCTCAATTCATTGTGACATGGACTACAAGTTGTCGAAAACGTTCCACAGGGATGCTGAACCATGTTGACTACAATGCTTCCCACAGTTGTGTCAAGTTGGCTGGATGTCCTTTGGGTGCTGTACAATTATTGATACACACGGGAAACTGTTGAGTGTGAAAAACCCAGCAGCATTGCAGTTCTTACATCACTTAAACTGGTCCTATATTTTTGATATCATAAATGGTCAGCCCTTGTATCCATAGCTCTGTCTATGGATTTGAGTGTGATTTTTTCAGGCCCATCCCTCAGCTTTCCCCCAAACTGTTATTTCCAATTACTTTCCCCTCAAAACGGCTCTATGCCTAACAACCCAAGGACTGTGTTTGAGTGGCATGTGAGAGCTCTGTGAACAGCTGGCTGATAGCTGCCTGAAAAGCATTTTAGCTGGTTGCCTTACTCAGTCTTTGTTGTGGTAAACTGTTTTCCAACAGCAAACACAACACATGTATCATTTTGGCAGACAGAGATAATAGAGAGATAATGAGAGAGTGGGATCCAGTGTTTCTTCGTTGTTTGTGTTTTCGACACCTATTTAGCCAAAGGCACTTTGCTGTAGAAGAAAAACATGTCACTTCTCCATATATTTTGTAAAGCATTAGCCCTGACAGAGCAAAGGTGGAAAAAGGTCTAAGACTGTCAGTGGAATCTAAAATGCAAAGATAAACAGGAAACGTAACTCTACTGACATCAGATGTGACATTTGCAGTAACACCCCCACTAATCTTGTCCAAAGAGCATTTCCATTAAGAGAGAGGGTGAATGAAGTCTTGCTTCCAGGAACATGTCCTTAAACCATTTTGCCACAACTTTGGAAGTATGCTTGGGGTCAATGTCCATTTGGAAGACCCATTTGCGACCAAGCTTTAACTTCCTGACGGATGTCTTGAGATGTTGCTTCAATATATCCACATAATTTTACATCCTCACCATGCCATCTATTTTGTGAAGTGCACCAGTCCCTCCTGCAGCATAGCACACCCACAACATGATACTGCCAACCCCGTGCTTCACGGTTGGGATGGTGTTCTTCAGCTTGCAAGCATCCCCCTTTTTCCTCCAAACATAACGATGGTCATTTATGGCCTAACTGTTCAATTTTTGTTTCATCAGACCAGAGGACATTTCTCCAAAAGGTACGATCCTTGTTCCCATGTGCAGTTGCAAACCGTAGTCTGGCTTTTTTTATGGCAGTTTTGGAGCAGTGGCTTCTTCCTTGCTGAGTGGCCTTTCAGGTTATGTCGATATAGGACTCGTTTTTCTGTGGATATAGATACCTTTGAACCTGTTTCCTCCAGCATCTTCACAAGGTCCTTTGCTGTTGTTCTGGGAGTGATTTGCACTTTTTTTTTTACCACAGAACGCGTCTCCTTCCTGAGCGGTATGATGGCTGTGTGGTCCCATGGTGTTTATACTTGCATACTATTGTTTGTACAGATGAACGTGGTACCTTCAGGCCTTTGGAAATTGCTCCCAAGGATGAACCAGACTTGTGGTAGTATACAATTTTTGGCTAACTTCTTTTGATTTTCCCATGATGTCAAGCGAAGAGGCACTGAGTTTGAAGGTAGGCCTTGAAATACATCCACAGGTACACCTCAAATGATGTCAATTAGCCTATCAGAAGCTTCTAAAGCCATAACATAATTTTCTGAAATTTTCCAAGCTGTTTAAAGGCACAGTCAACTTAGTATATGTAAACTTCTGACCTACTGGAATTGTGATACAGTGAATTATAAGTGAAATAATCTGTTAGTTAAATATTGTTGGAAAAAGTACTTGTGTCATGCACAAAGTAGATGTCCTAACCGACTTGCCAAAACTATAGTTTGTTAACAAGCCATTTGTGTAGTGGTTGGAAAAACACGTTTTAATGACTCCAACCTAAGTGTATGTAAAATTCTGACTTCAACTGTATGTATATACTATAGTATTCAATGTTGTCACGCCCTGACCTTAGAGATCCTTTATACGTATGTCTCTATTTGGTTTGGTCAGGGTGTGATTTGCGGTGGCTATTCTATGTTCTATTATTTGTATTTCTATGTTTTGGCTGGGTAGGGTTCTCAATCAGGGACAGCTGTCTATCGTTGTCTCTGATTGAGAACCATACTTAGGTAGCCCTGTTCCTACCTGTCTTTGTGGGAAGTTGACTTTGTTTATGGCACATAGCCTTTAGCGTCATGGTTTGTTTTGTAGCGTTTATTGTTTTGTTTGTCGTCTTGTCTAATAAAAAGAAAATGTGAGCTCACCACGCTGCACCTTGGTCCTCTTCATTTAACGGCCGTGACAAATGTAGTTTTTTGGCAGACTTTACTGCAGTGTGTTTGCATCCATGACATGATTTCTTTTGGAATGTAGTGAAGTAAAAACAACTTAAGTAGTACTTTAAAGTAATTTTACTTAAGTACTTTATACCACTGCATATAAACACTCTAAATAGATCAGGTAGCCTAGGAACACAAATGTATTATTTAGGCTGTATTATTAGCCTATTATTTCCAGGCTATAGCCTACAAAGACATATTGTTGTTAAGCATCTGCAGGTGCGACACACTAGGCTGGCAGGAACATTAAGCACTCAGCATTTAAACAACATTTCCCTGTATTAAATCATTGCAGTATATAAATTGCGCATATAGGCTGTGACTTACTTAGAATTAAATACAAATGAAATGAAAAATGCCTTATTAGACATTTTTAAGTGATTGAAAAGTTTGTGAGAGTTCTTTGTTGTGCTCAACTACTCAGCTCTGCTTGGGTGAAGGACCCAAACTGAAAAGAGGCGCCCTTAAACCTGCCCATATAAATACCTTGACATAGAGTTATATAGAGGGCACACCTGCCACGAGTGTCCTCACCCACATCCATGTCCTGCAGCCACATCACCGAGCAGGGAATTATGTACAAAGACGAAAAAACAACTATAGGGGAAACTGATAAAAAAAAACAACAACTGGCAGTTCCTTTTGGCTTTACCAGCATAAATCTTCAACAAACGTCAGAAAACCATTAATACATACCCAGATAGTGGCTTCCTCTACTCAGACAATCATAAATACTTAGGACTTCAAGTCACATATCATATAATAAAATAGGACACTTTACAATGTATGCATTATTGGTTTTCTGATGATTGGTGATGATATATACTGGTATCTTTTTAAAACCTTTGTTAGTGCAATGTTTACTATTAATTTGTCATTGTTTTTTGTTGTTCTGCGTCTTCTCACGTTTGGATGGGGGGGGGGGGGGGGACTGGGGTAATTAATAGAAAGTCCCCATGAGGGTCTCTCTCTAGCTGAAAGTCTATGTGTTGTGTGTGTGTGTGTGTGTGTGTGTGTGTGTGTGTGTGTGTGTGTGTGTGTGTGTGTGTGTGTGTGTGTGTGTGTGTGTGTGTGTGTGTGTGTGTGTGTGTGTGTGTGTGTGTGTGTGTGTGTGTGTGTGCGCGCGTGTGCGCGTGCGCGAGACAGAGAGAGAGAGAGAGAGAGAGAGCGAGAGAGAGAGAGAGGGGAGAGAAAAACATTTCAAAGTTGCTCAAACTGTCAACTTTCTAAGCGTTGCTTCTCCTGCTCAGCATTGTTCCAACATCACATTTCAAAGTTAAGGGTCAAAGTTTTGGATAGGGTTAAAACATAGAATGTATGCATTAATTTCAAGGTTTGGGACCAGTACCTGATTTTGAAAGCATTTCCCAACGTTCTCAGGACATGGGATAGACATCAAATTTCAAAGTACCTTTTGAGCGATCTGCCTGTCTTGCTGAAAGGCTGGCTGAGACACACTGTCACAGGAGAGAGGGAGAAGAAGACAGATACTTTTTATGGGCTATGAGGGCCTGTCTTGTTGAAAGCCTGGCTGAGGCACAGTGTCACAGGGGAGAGGGAGAGAGAGAGAAGCTTATTTTTTATATGGCCCATTTTGCTGAAAGGCTGTGACACACTGTCATGGGAGAGTTAAAATGGAGGTACAAAAGTGAAGGCCCTGTAGACAAGTGTGAAATCTAATCACACTTCTTCTGCTATTGAGAAAGCTAGTGAGAGGTAGTGTAGAGTGTAGAGTGGTGGGGATGAGAGGGGATGCACTGTAGTGTGAAGAGATACAGTAGGAGAGAGAGAATTGGAGAGTGGAGGTAGAATATGTCTAGAAGAGAATGTGGGCAACATTTTCTGTTTCCCAAAATATCCTGAACATTTGAAATAGACGGGATGGCACTTTATCTCACTTTGGAATAAAACACTGCAGCTAGCGATTGCATTTTGTCTAATGTTTTTCTGTTTATTGTGTAGCCTTGAATCCACCCCTGCCTATGGAAAATGAATCCGCAGAACCAGAACAGCAAGTGCAATCTCTTTGGGAGATATCGTCTAGTATTATTATTTTTCTCCTTCACGCGTTGTCCATGGGCAGGACCGAACATAATCACAAACTGATGGGGAGAAAGGTGGCTGTTGCCTAGTGAAACAACCCTGGTGTAGATGGTATTCCCAGGGATATATATATACATACAGTGCATTCGGGAAAGTATTCAGACCCCTTTACTTTTTCCAAATTTTGTTACGTTACAGCCTTATTCTAAAATTGATTAAATGATTTTTTCCTCATCAATCTACACACAATACCCCATAATGACAAAGCAAAAACAGGTTTAGAAATGTTTGCAAATGTATAAAAAAAAAGAAGTTTTTGCATAAGTATTCAGACCCTTTACCCAGTACTTTGTTGAAGCACCTTTGGCAGCGATTACAGCCTTGAGTCTTCTTGGGTACAAGCCTGGCACACCTGTATTTGGGGAGTTTCTCCCATTATTCTCTGCAGATTCTCTCAAGCTTGTCAGGTTGGATGGGGAGCGTCGCTGCACATCTCTTTTAAGGTCTCTCCAGAGATGTTCGATCGGAGTCCAGCCAGAGCTTTGGCTGGGCCACTCAAGGACATTCAGAGACTTTTCCCGAATCTCCTGCTTGGCTGTGTGCTTAGGGTAGTTGTCTTGCTAGAAGGTTAACCTTCGCCCCAGTCTGAGATCTGGGCTCCTGAGTGTGACAGCGGTCTAACGCACTGCATCTCAGTGTTAGAGGCATCACTACAGACCCTGGTTCGATTCCAGGCTGTATCACAACCGGCCATGATTGGGAGCCCCATAGGGTGGCGCACAATTTTCCCAGTGTCATCCGGGTTAGGCCATCATTGTAAATAAGAATTTGTTCTTACCTGACTTGCCTAGTTAAATGAATGTTAAATCAAATAAAAGGTCCTGCTCTGGAGCAGGTTTTCATCAAGGATCTCTCTGTACTTTGCTCCGTTCACCTTTCCCTCGATCTTGACTAGTCTCCCAGTCCCTGCCGCTGAAAAACATCCCCACAGCATGATGCTGCCACCACCATGCTTCACCGTAGGGATGGTGCCAGGATTCATCCAGATGTGATGCTTGGCATTCAGGCCAAAGAGTTAAATCTTGGTTTCATCAGACCAGAGAATCTTGTTTCTCATGGCCTGAGAGTCCTTTAGGAGCCATTTGGCAAACTCCAAGCGGCCTGTCATGTGCCTTTTAGTGAGGAGTGGCTTCCGTCTGGCCACTCTACCATAAAGGCCTGATTGGTGGAGTGCTGCCGGCTCAGTTTGGCCAGGCAGCCAGCTCTAGGAAGAGTCTTGGTCTCCAAACTTCTTCCAATTTAGAATGACGAGGGCCACTGTGTTCTTGGTGACCTTCAATGCTGCAGAAATGTTTTTGTACCCTTCCCCAGATCTGTGCCTTGACACAATCCTATCTCAGAGCTCTAAGAAAACTTCCTTTGTCGTCATGGCTTGGTTTTTGCTCTGACATGCACTGTCAACTGTGGGATGCTATATACAGTCGGAAGTTTACATACACTTAGGTTGGAGTCATTACAACTCTGATTTCAACCACTCCACACATTTCTTGTTAACAAACTATAGTTTTGGCAAGTCATCTAGGACATCTCATTTGTGCATGACACAAGTCATTTTTCCAACAATTGTTTACAGACACATTATTTAACTTATAATTCACTATATCAGTGGGTCAGAAGTTTACATACACTAAGTTGACTGTGCCTTTAAACAGCTTGGAAAATTCCAGAAAATGATGGCATGGCTTTAGAAGCTTCTGATAGGCTAAATGGCATAATTTGAGTCAATTGGCGGTGTACCTGTGGATGTATTTCAAGGCCTACCTTCAAACTCAGTGCCTCTTTGCTTGACATCTTGGGAAAATCAAAAGACCTCTGAAAAAATTGTAGACCTCCGCAAGTCTGGTTCATCCTTGGGAGCAATGTCCAAACGCCTGAAGGTACCACGTTCATCTGTACAAACAAAAGTGCGCAAGTATAAACACCATGGGACCACACAGCTATCATACCACTCAGGAAGGAGACACATTCTGTCTCTTAGAGCTGAATGTACTGATTTGCGAAAAGTGAAAATCAGTCCCAGAATAACAGCAAAGGACCTTGTGAAGATGCTGGAGTAACCAGGTATAACGGCATCTATATCCACAGTAAAACGAGTCCTATATTGACATAACCTGAAAGGCCACTCAGCAAGGAAAAAGCCACTGCTCCAAAACCGCCATAAAAAAGCCAGACTACGGTTTGCAACTGCACATGGGGACGAAGATCGTACTTTTTGGAGAAATGTCCTCTGGCCTGATGAAACAAAAATAGAACTGTTTGGCCATAATGACCATCGTTATGTTTGAAAGAAAAAGGGGGCGCTTGCAAGCCGAAGAACACCATCCCAACCGTGACGCACGGTGGTGGCAGCATCATGTTGTGGGGGTGATTTGCTGCAGGAGGGACTGGTGCACTTCACAAAATAGATGTTATCATGAAGAAGGAAAATTATGTGGATATATTGAAGCAACATCTCAAGACATCAGTATGTCAAAGCTTGGTCGCAAATGGGTCTTCCAAATGGACAATGACCCCAAGTATACTTCCAAAGCTGTGGCAAAATGGCCTAAGGACAACAAAGTCAAAGTATTGAAGTGGCCATAAAAAAGCCCTTACCTCAACCCCATAGATAATTTGTGGGCAGAACTGAAAAACCGTGTGCGAGTAAGGAGGCCTATAAACCTGACTCAGTTACACCATCTCTGTCAGGAGGAATGGGCCACAATTCACCCAACCTATTGTGGGAAGCTTGTGGAAGGCTACCCGAAACGTTTGACCCAAGTCAAACAATTTAAAGGCAATGCTACTAAATTCTAATTGATTGTACATTTCTGACCCACTGGGAATGTGATGAAATAAATATAAGCTGAAATAAATCACTCTCTCTACTCTTATTCTGACATTTCACATTCTTAAATAAAGTGATGATCCTAACTGACCTAAGACGGGGAATTTTTACTAGGATTAAATGTCAGGAATTGTGAAAAACTGAGTTTAAATGTACAGGTGTGTGACTTTCCAAATAAATCAAATAAAATCAAGTTTTATTTGTCACATACACATGGTTAGCAGATGTTAATGCGAGTGTAGCGAAATGCTTGTGCTTCTAGTTCCGACAATGCAGTAATAACCAACAAGTAATCTAGCTAACAATTCCAAAACTACAGTAATCTAGCTAACAATTCCAAAACTACTACCTTATAGACACAAGTGTAAGGGGATAAAGAACATGTACATAAAGATATATGAATGAGTGATGGTACAGAGCGGCATAGGCAAGATACAGTAGATGGTATTGAGTGCAGTATATACATATGAGATGAGTTTGTAAACAAAGTGGCATAGTTAAAGTGGCTAGTGATACATGTATTACATAAAGATGCAGTAGATGATATAGAGTACAGTATATACGTATACATATGAGATGAATAATGTAGGGTATGTAAACATTATATTAGGTAGCATTGTTTAAAGTGGCTATTGATATATTTTACATCATTTCCCATCAATTCCCATTATTAAAGTGGCTGGAGTTGAGTCAGTGTGTTGGCAGCAGCCACTCAATGTTAGTGGTGGCTGTTTAGCAGTCTGATGGCCTTGAGACAGAAGCTGTTTTTCAGTCTCTCGGTCCCAGCTTTGATGCACCTGTACTGACCTCGCCTTCTGGATGATAGCGGGGTGAACAGGCAGTGGCTCGGGTGGTTGTTGTCCTTGATGATCTTTATGGCCTTCCTGTGACATCAGGTGGTGTAGGTGTCCTGGAGGGCAGGTAGTTTGCCCACGGTGATGCGTTGTGCAGACCTCACTACCCTCTGGAGAGCCTTACGGTTGTGGGCGGAGCAGTTGCCGTACCAGGCGGTGATACAGCCCGACAGGATGCTCTCGATTGTGCATCTGTAGAAGTTTGTGAGTGCTTTTGGTGACAAGCCGAATTTCTTCAGCCTCCTGAGGTTGAAGAGGCGCTGCAGCGCCTTCTTCACGATGCTGTCTGTGTGGGTGGACCAATTCAGTTTGTCTGTGATGTGTACGCCAAGGAACTTAAAACTTACTACCCTCTCCACTACTGTCCCATCGATGTGGATAGGGGGGTGTTCCCTCTGCTGTTTCCTGAAGTCCACAATCATCCACAATCATCGCCTCAAATGAATTTACCACAAATGAATGCACTGTATACACTACATGGCCAAAATAATGTGGAGACCTGCTCGTCAAACATCTCATTCCAAAATCAATTGCATTAATATAGAGCTTGTCCCCCTTTTGCTGCTATAACAGCCTCCACTCTTCCTTGATGGCTTTCTTCAAGATACTGGAACATTGCTGCATGGACTTTCTATTCAGCCACAAGCACAAAATCATCTAAAATGTCATTGTACTGTTAAGATTTCCCTTCACTGGAACTAAGGGGCCTAGACTGAACCATGATAAACAGCCACAGACCATTATTCCTCCTCCACCAAACATTACACTTGTTGCTCCTAGACATTTCCACTTCACAATAACACCACTTACAGTTGACCGGGGCAGCTCTATCTGGCAAGGCAGAAATTGAAAGAACTGACTTGTTGGACACTGAGCTCTTCAGTAAGGCCATTCTATTGCCATTGTTTGTCTATAGAAATTGCATGACTGTGTGCTCAATTTTATACACTAATTTGAAGGAGTGTCCATACTTTTGTATATGTGGTACTATACATTACCGTTCAAAAGTTTTAGAACGCCAACTCATTCAAGGGTTTTTCTTTATTTTGACTAATTTCTACATTGTAGAATAATAGTGAAGAGGTTCAAACTATGAAACATGGAATCATGTAGTAATCAAAAAATTGGTAAACAAATCAAAATATATTCTCTATTAGAGATTTTTCAAATAGCCACCCTTTGCCTTGATGACAGCTTTGCACACGCTTGGCATTCTCTCAACCAGCTTCATAAGGCAGTCACCTGGAATTCATTCCAATTAACAAGTGTGCCTTCTTAAAAGGTCATTTGTGGAATTTCTTTCCTTCTTAATGCGTTTGAGCCAAACAGTTGTGTTGTGACAAGGTAGGGGGGTATACAGAAGAAAGCCCTATTTGGTAAAATACCAAGTCCATATTATGGCAAGAAAATCTCAAATTAGCAAAGAGAAATGACAGTCCATCATTACTTTAAGACATGTAGATGTCATCCCTCATAGATGTCATCCTAACTAATTCGCCCTCCAAATACACCTCTGCTGTTTTCAATCAAGATCTCAGCGTCCACTGCCTCATTGCCTGCATCCGTAATGGGTCTGCGACCAAACGACCACCCCTCATCACTGTCAAACGCTCCCTGAAACACTTCTGCGAGCAGGCCTTTCTAATCGACCTGGCCGGGGTATCCTTGAATGACATTAACCTCATCCCGTCAATAGATGATGCCTGGCTATTCTTTAAAAGTCACCATCTTAAATAAGCATGCCCCTCTCAAAAAATGTAGAACTAGGAATAGATATAGCCCTTGGTTCACGCCACACCTGTCTGCCCTTGACCAGCACAAAAACATCCTGTGGCGTTCTGCATTAGCATCGAATAATCCCAGTGATATGCAACTTTTCAGGGAAGTTAGGAACAAATATACACAGGCAGTTAGAAAAGCTAAGGCAAACTTTTTCAAACAGAAATTTGCATCCTGTAGTACTAACTCAAAAAAGTTCTGGGACACTGTAAAGTCCATGGAGAATAAGAGCACCTCCTCCCAGCTGCCCACTGCTCTGAGGCTAGGAAACATTGTCACCACCGATAAATCCACTATAATTGAGAATTTCAATAAGCATTTCTCTACGGCTGGCCATGCTTTCCACATGGCTACCCCTACCCCGGTCAACTGCCCGGCACCCTCCACAGCAACCCGCCAAAGCCCCCGCCATTTCTCCTTTACCAAAATCCAGATAGCCGATGTTCCGAAAGAGCTGCAAAATCTGGACCCCTACAAATCAGCCGGGCTAGACAATCTGGACCCTCTCTTTCTAAAATTATCTGCCGAAATTGTTGCAAACCCTATTACTAGCCTGTTCAACCTCTCTTTCGTATCGTCTGAGATTCCCAAAGACTCCCAAAGCCCTCGTATTTTACCAAGAAAGAGAGTGATGAAGTGCTGCATCAGATGACCTGGCCTCCACAATCCCCGACCTCAACGATATTGAAATGGTTTGGGATGAGTCGGACTGCAGAGTGAAGGAAAAGCAGCCAACAAGTGCTCAGCATATGTGGTAACTCCTTCAAGACGGTTAGAAAAGCATTCCAGGTGAATCTGGTTGAGAGAATGCCAAGAGTGAGCAAAGCTGTCATCAAGGCAAATGGTGGCTATTTGAAGAATCTCAATTTTTATTTTATTTATTTATTTGTTTAACACTTTTTTGGTTACTACATGATTCCATATGTGTTATTTCAGAGTGCTGATGTCTTCACTACTTGTCTACAATGTAGAAAGTAGTACAAATAAAGAAATACCCTTGAAGTAGTAGGTGTTCTAAAACTTTTAATCGGTAGTGTATATACACAGGGAATCCCCTGGGCCATGTCTAAACCCCTTCTCCTGGTGTTCATCTGGACCAGTGGAGTAGATGCTCCCTAGCTCTCCATTACTGATCACTAGCCACTCAACATCCATCAAGCTCCTGCAGTCTGTGTATGTGTGTGTGTTCAAATGTGCACTTTCAGTATCCAGCCAGCCTTCGCCCTCGTCCCGCCCATCCCATCTTTCACCCCCACAACCTGTCTGCCTGGTGGGAAAGAAAAAGCCCTATGACACACATGATTACCAATTGTTTAGTAGCTACTATATTGTCTCATCGCTACAACTCCCGTACGGGCTCGGGAGAGACGAAGGTTGAAAGTCATGCGTCCTCCGATACACAACCCAACCAAGCCGCACTGCTTCTTAACACAGCGTGCATCTAACCCGGAAGCACCAATGTGTCAGAGGAAACACCATGCACCTGGCAACCTTGGTTAGTGCGCACTGTGCCTGGCCTGCCACAGAAGTCACTGGTGCGGGTCGCCCCATGGACCTCCCGGTCGCAGCCGGTTACAACAGAGCCTGGGCGCGAACCCAGAGTCTCTGGTGGCACAGCTGGCGCTCCAGTACAGCACCCTTAACCACTGCGCCACCCAGGAGGCTATTCTAGATTTTTAAGGTTAGGCATGAACTTTGAAATCTTAAGGTTAGGCATTTAACTTTTTTTTTTACTAGGCAAGTCAGTTAAGGACCACTTGTTATTTTCAATGACAGCCTAGGAACAGTGGGTTAATTGCCTTGTTCAGTGACAGAACAACAGATTTTTACCTTGTCAGCTCAGGGATTCGATGTTGCAACCTCCCGGTTACTAGTCCAACACTCTAACCACTAGGCTTCCTGCCGCCCCATTAACACAAAATGGTTATGGCAAGAGTTAAGGTTTGGGATGAACCAAAAATAACTTTCTATTGCTGGATTTCAACTTGCATCCATTGTAATCAAAGGAGATGCTCATATCCATCCGCCATCCCTGTCCACAACATCCTAGCAAAACCAAAACCTACTTGAAGGTAACAGCGCTCACTGTTGCCCCTAGTGGCTGGTTTCCAGGTCATATGCCAATGTCCAAAGCCATGGATGGACGTCAGATACTGACTTGAATCATGGATGACCTGGCTGGAGAATCCAGCACACTCTGTTAGCACAGATTTACACATTGGTTACAGGAGATAAAACTTCGAACATCATCACATTTACTTCAAAGAGCACTGGCCCTTCAATATCAAAATAAGTCACGGCTACTTCAGGGCTTTGTCATTTGCACTTCTCTCATTTCAAAATGTCAACTCGAATATATTGATGACTTCATTGATTTATTTTGCGCTGATTATGTTGGTAATATTCTTGGCTGTTTTCCCCCAGCACCCATCCTGCAGAGGTTGTTTAAAATTGCTGTCCCACAATATTTTGACTCGGTGCACACTCTCTCTTTTGCTCTTTGCCAGTCAGCACCACACTAGCACCTGAGGCCATTTTCATTTAACATTCACCAAGTCTAGTCTCTCTCTACTCTGTCTAATCTAGTTATCTAATCAAATCCGCTCCAGAATGAAGTCATATCAATCTTTTAAAGGTGTCCTCTCTAACTGCAATATTCAGTTAGCTTTTCCTATTAAAAAATGCACTAAACTCAGACTGCACAGCGCTGTAAAAATATTTCATGACCAATACCCCAGTGATGGCACTAGCTTTGAAGTGCCTCTTTGAATCCAGAAATGTGTGTGTGTGTGTGTTGTGTGTGTTTTGTCTCGCCGCCCTGTTGCATACCCAGCATCCTCAGCTACCCATGCAGCGGCTCGCTGCTTCTGCCTCTCATCTGGCTGTCTGATGTACCGACACGCCACACCTTGCTTTCCGCTCGGGAAAATAAACCTGCACACCGATTAAGCTCTTAAAGAGGCGTGCGGTCGCTGCCCCTGCCAGACAATTACTATATGGAACGTGCTCAGACTGCAAGCAGTCCACTCTAAGATAGGCTACATGTTATCAAATAATGCAGCGAGTTGATGAGTTCATGTTGTTATCAAACCACCACTGAGGGGTACTGGTGTTTACCTTACCAGTCCAGCATGATCCCAAATCTGTTTGTGCTGTGTAGCCAACTCCTATGGTTATTGCGTTTAATGGCCCCCTAGATAGGCCAAAATACTTTAAAACATCCCCTGAAGTAAATTATTGTTTATGTGGACTTACTTACTAAAACCTCTTCATTCCCCATTTGGCCTGAATGCCACACTTAGCTCTCTTCACTTCTTTTTCCTGTCCTTATGTAGCACGTTGTGCCTGGCTCCAAAAGAGGTTGATCTTGTCCAGCTCAGCTGTTTACTTTTACACAGTTCTAACGTTTGGAGTATTCCAGAGGTAACCTGGTCCCATATCTGTTTGTGCTGGCTTGACAGATCTGGGACCAGTGTAATCCAGAGGTAACCTGGTCCCATATCTGTTTGTGCTGGTTTGACAGATCTGGGACCAGCGTAATCCAGAGGTACCAGAATGACGTAAAAAAAGTGCACACCTCAGTCCTCATACATAGACAATGGGAATGGGAATGTTACACAGCTAAACTAAAACCCTTATTAGTTTCCCAAGCTGCTTCTGTTGGATTAAAGTGATCCTCTGTGGCTCAGTTGATAGCTTCTAGGCATTGATTGTTATGCTAGCAATGCCAAGGTCATGGGTTCAACTCCAGCAGGGATCACATACTCTTACTAAAAATGTATACGCTGTCTGTGGTAAAAGTTGCCTTGGATAAAATCTTGTGCTAAGCGGCATATATAAAGTAAATAAATCAGGGATCTAACACACACACACACACAGAATATTTGAGTATGATTACTGGTCCATCAGGTCATGGCCCAGTCTCTTCTTCACTTAGCTCTGGAGATGGAGAGATGGAAGAAACTGCTGAAATACTAAGAAGCAGCAGCAGTCAGTCCATTAAAACAAGGCACAGATTCAGAGGCCCATAGCGCCTGTTTTTGGATTTTAAACACGGTTTATCTTTATGTATAGTAATGAGCTACAGAGTTGATTAGAGTGCTGCATTCCGTTTCTGAAAGTGTATAATCAGCAAGCCTAGGTACTGAGTAGGAAAACTGTTACAGAATGCAGTTTGCATCGTCACTTTTCAGCTTATATCAAATCAAATCAAATTGTATTGGTCACATACACACGGTTAGCAGATGCTATGGCGAGTGTAGCGAAATTCTTGTGCTTCTAGTTCAGACAGGGCAGCAATATCTAACATGTAATCTAACAATTCCACAACAACTACCCAAAACACACCAATCTAAGTAAAGAAATGGAATAAGAATATATTCATATATATGGATGAGCAATGACAGAGCGGCAGAGGCAAGTTGAAATATATGGTATAAAATACAGTATATACATGTGAGATGAGTGATACAAGATATGTAAACATTATTATAGTGGCATTATTAAAGTGACTAGTGATCCATTTATTAAAGTGGCCAATGATTTCAAGTCTGTATGTAGGCAGCAGCCTTTCTGTTTTAGTGATGGCTGTTTAACAGTCTGATGGCCTTAAGATAGAAGCTGTTTTTCAGAATCTCGGTCCCAGCTTTGATGCACCTGTACTGACCTCGCCTTCTGGGTGGTAGCCGTGTGAACAGGCAGTGGTGGTTGTCGGGTGGTTGTTGTCCTTGATGATGTTTTTGGCCTTCCTGTGACATCGGGTGCTGTAGATGTCCTGGAGGGCAGGTAGTTTGCCCCCGGTGATGCGCTGTGCAGACCGCAGCACACTCTGGAGAGCCTTGCAGTTGTGGGCGGTGCAGTTGTCGTACCAGGGGGTGATACAGCCCGACAGGATGCTCTCAATTGTGCATCTGTAAAAGTTGAGGGTTTTAAGTGACAAGCCAAATTTCTTTAGCCTCCTGAAGTTGAAGAGGCGCTATTGCGCCTTCTTCACCATACTGTCTGTGTGGGTGGACCATTTCAGTTTGTCTGCATACGCAGAGGAACTTAAAACGTTCCACCTTCTCCACTGCTGTCCCGTTGATGTGGATAGGGGGGTGCTCCCTCTGCTGTTTCCTGAAGTCCACGATCATCTCCTTTGTTTTGTTGACTTTGAGTGAGAGGTTGTTTTCCTGACTCCACACGCCGAGTGCCCTCACCTCCTCCCTGTAGGCTGTCTCGTTGTACTGTTGTGTCATCTGCAAAATTGATGATTGAGTTGGAGGTGTGCGAGGCCACGCAGTCAGTTTCCTACCTTCACTACCTGGGGGTGGCCGTCAGGAAGTCCAGCACCCAATTGCACAGGGTGGGGTTGAGACCCGGGGCCTCAAGCTTAATGATGAGCTTGGAGGGTACTGTGGTGTTGAATGCTGAGCTGTTGTCTATGAACAGCATTCTTGCATAGGTATTCCTCTTGTCCAGATGGGATAGGGCAGTGTGATGGCGATTGCATCACCTGTGGACCTATTGGGGCGGTAAGCAAACTGGAAGTGGGTCTAGGTTGACAGGTAAGGTGGAGGTGATATGATCCTTGACTAGTCTCTCAAAGCACTTCATGAAGACAGAAGTGAGTGCTACGGGGCGAAAGTCATTTAGTTCAGTTACCTTTGCCTTCTTGGGTACAGGAACAATGGTGGCCATCTTGAAGTATGTGGGGACAGCAGACTGGGATAGGGAGAGATTGAATATGTTCGTAAACACACCAGCCAGCTGGTCTGCTCATGCTCGGAAAACGCGGCTAGGGATGCCGTCTCGGCCGGCAGCCTTGCGAGGGTTAACACGTTTAAATGTCTTACTCGCGTTGGCCACGGAGAAGGAGAGCCCACAGTCCTTGGTAGCGGGCCACGTCGGTGGCACTGTATTTTCCTCAAAGCGGGCGAAGAAGGTGTTTATATTGTCTGGAAGCATGACGTCGGTGTCCTTGACGTGGCTGGTTTTCCGTTTGTATTCCGTGATTGTCTGTAGACGCTGCCACATACGTCTTGTGCTGAGCCGAGAGTTTCTCATAACAAGCTGCAGACCACATAACCTACTGAGAGAGATTTCATCTATATTCTTTGAATGAGCTGTATTCCGCCATAAGCAAACAACAAAAATGCTTACACAGAGGCGGTGCTCCTAGTAGCCGGGGACTTTAATACAGGGACACTTAAATCAGTTTTACCACATTTCTATCAGCATGTTAAATGTGCAACCAGAGGGAAAAGAACTCTGGACCACCAAAACTCCACACATAGAGACGCATACATAGCTCTCCCTCGCCCTCCATTTGGCAAATCCGACCATAATTCCATCCTCCTGATTCTTGCTTACAAGCAAAAATTAAAGCAGGAAGCACCAGTGACTAGATCAATAAAAAAGTGGTCAGATGAAGCAGATGCTAAGCTACAGGACTGTTTTACTAGCACAGACTGGAATATGTTCTGGGATTCCTCCAATGGCATTGAGGAGTACACCACATCTGTCATTGGCTTCATCAATAAGTGCATCGATGATGTCGTCCCCACAGTGACAGTACGTACATACCCCAACCAGAAGCCAGGATTACTAGCAGCATCTGCACTGAGCTAAAGGGTAGAGCTGCCGCTTTCAAGGAGTGGAACTCTAACCCAGAAGCTTATACGAAATCCCACTATGTTCTCGGACAAACCATCAAACAGGCAAATTGTCAATACAGGACTAAGATAGAGTCGTACTACACCGGCTCTGACACTCGTCGGATGTGGCAGGGCCTGCAAACCATTACAGACAACAAGGGGTGCACAGCCTGAGAGCTGCCCAGTGACACGAGCCTACCGGACGAGCTAAATCACTTCTATGCTCACTTTGAGGCAAATAACACTGAAACATGCATGAGAGCACCAGCTGTACCGGACGACTGTGTGATCATGCACTCCGCAGCCGATGTGAGTAAGTCCTTTCGACGGGTCAATATTCACAAGGCTGCAGGGTAGATTACCAGGACGTGTACTGCGAGCATAAGCTGAACAACTAGCAAATGTCTTCACTGACATTTTCAACCTCTCCCTGACCGAGTCTGTAATACCAACATGTTTCAAGCAGACCACCATAGTGCCTGTGCCCAAGAACACTAAGGTAACCTGCCTAAATGACTACCGACCCGTAGCACTCACGTCTGTAGCCATGAAGTGCTTTAAAAGGCTGGTCATGGTTCACATGAACACGATCATCCCAGAAACCTTAGACCCACTCCAATTTGCATACCGCCTATGTGAGAATGCTATTCATTGACTACTGCTCAGTGTTAAACACCATAGTGCCCTCAAAGCTCATCACTAAGCTAAGGACCCTGGGACTAAACACCTCCCTCTGCAACTGGATCCTGGACTTCCAGACGGGCCGCTCCCAGGTGGTGAGGGTAGGTAACATCACACCCGCCACGCTGATCCTCAACACAGGGGCCCCTCAGGGGTGCGTGCTCAGCCTCCTGTACTCCTTGCTCACTCAAGACTGCACGGCCAGGCACCGTTTCAACACCATCATTAAATTTGCTGATGACACAACAGTGGTAGGCCTGATCACCGACAACAACGAGACAGCCTATAGGGAGGAGATCAGATACCTGGCCGTGTGGTGGCAGGACAACAACCTCTCCCTCAACGTGATCAAGACAAAGGAGATGATTGTGGACTACAGGAAAAAGAGGACCGAGCACACCCCCATTCTCATTGATGGGGCTACAGTGGAGCAGGTTGAGAGCTTCAAGTTCCTTGGTGTCCACTTCACCAACACAATTCACACCATGACAGTTGTGAAGCGGGCACGGCAAAGCCTATTCCCCCTCAGGAGACTGAAAAGATTTGGCATGGGTCCTCAGATCCTCAAAGGTTCTACAGCTGCAACATTGAGAGCATCCTGACTGGTTGCATCTCTTCCTGGTATGGTAACTGCTCAGCCTCCGACCGCAAGGCACTACAGAGGGCAGTGCAAACGGCCCATTACATCACTGGGGCCAAACTTCCTGCCATCCATGACCTCTATACCTGGCGGTGTCAGAGGAAGACCCCAGAAATTGTAATAGACTCCAGCCACCCCAGTCATAGACTGTTCTCTCTGCTACCGCATGACGAGCGGTACCGGACCTCCAAGTAGGTTCAAGAGGCTTCTAAACAGCTTCTACCACCAAGCCATAAGACTCCTGAACATCTAGTCAAATGGCTACCCAGACTATTTGCTTTGCCCCCCTCTCCACACCACTGCCACTCTCTGTCATCTATGCATAGTCACTTTAATGAACTCTACCTACATGTACATACTACCTCAAATAACCGGTGCCCCCACACATTGACCCTGTACCGGCACCCCCCTGTATATATTGTTATTTTATTTTTTACTGCTACTCTCTATAATTACTTGTTACTATTATCTCTTATTTTTTGAAACTGCACTGTTGGTTAGGGGCTTGTAAGTAAGCATTTCACTGTAAGGTCTACCTGTTGTATTCGGCGCATGTGACTAATACAATTAGATTTTATTTTATTTGAGCTGTTGAATTGTGACTCCACTTTGTCTCTGTACCGACATTTCGCTTGTTTGATTGCCTTGCGGAGGGAATAAATACACTGTTTGTAATCAGCCATATTCCCAGTCACCTTTCCATGGTTAAATGCGGTGGTTCGCGCTTTCAGTTTTGCACGAATGCTGCCGTCTGTCCACAGTTTCTGGTTATGCTAGGTTTTAATAGTCACAGTAGGTACAACATCTCCAATACACTTCCTTATCAACTCACTCACCAAATCAGCGTATACATCAATATTATTCTCTGAGGCTGCCTGGAACATGTCCCAGTCCGTGTGATAAAAAAACAACAATCTTAAAGTGTGGATTCCAATTGGTCAGACCAGCGTTGAATAGTCTTTAGCATGGGTACATCCTGTTTGAGTTTCTGCCTATAGGAAGGGAAGAGCAAAATGGTGTTGTGGTCAGATTTGCAGAAAGGAGGGTGGGGGAGGAACTTGTATGCATCGCGGAAGTTAGAGTAGCAATGATCCAGTGTTTTACCAGCGCGAGTGCTACAGTCAATATGCTAATAGAATTTAGGTAGCCTTGTTCTCAAACTTCATTTGTTAAAATCCCCATCTACAGTATATACAGCCTCGGGATTTATGGTTTCCAGTTTGCATAAAGTCCAGTGAAGTTCCTTGAGGGTCGTCGTGGTATCAGCTTGAGGGGGGATATACCGATGATTCATTTATCATCGGTAGGTAGCCACTGACAACAAGAGAATTGTGGTTTTAGATTGGTGTTCTGATTCTAGGAAAACACACTTAGATTGTCATGAGTTCCATTAATATACCTGTTGAGAGAACAGTGTTGACTTTCAGATTAGAATGAAAAGGGCATCACCGTCACCCGTTGACAACAACGGTTTGTGATTTCATTTTGATTTGAGATTGAAGCTTTGGACCACAGAGATGCAATATCATAGTTCTATTCAATTCTGTGCTTTCTAGTTAAACCATTGCAATGGCCTTGAGTTCCATCCATCTATATCAGACAAAAGAGTATAAATAATTGTTTGAATACAGTATCCAATCATATACACAGTACATTTTGCAGTGTTAAATCAGCACTTCAAGAGTTAATTTTAACACTACCTCAGAAAGAAAAATGGTCCCACTCTACATTGTAAAAAGTATTCTGATTACAGTGTTACATTTCTGTTAATGTAACACTCTGTAGTGTAAGAAATTAACACTGCATTACACTTGCTAGTGTCACTCAAATGTAACACTTGGGCTGAATTAACACAGTGTCATTTCTGTTTAACACTAGGTTTAATCTAGAGTTAACACTAATAAAAAGTTTACATTTACATTTCTGGTTACTCTGTCCTGTGTATAAACAATGCTTTCTGGAGTTACAAAATAACAATGAATCCAAACAGAACAATTGCATCATGTCCCAAACATATTTATTTTGTGCTTCAAATATCAAACTAGGATTGTATTACAATTTTAGCACATACTTTTAAAAACAAAGGCATTCTGTAATGTCAAGATACATGGATTCTGGAATGTACCACTTGAGTGCCCAGTGAGTGCCCAGTGAAAATCTTACTTTTAAAAAGTTCATATTCTGTTAATTCATACCCAAACAATGAGGTTGACTTGTTCAATACTGGTACAGTGCCTTGCGAAAGTATTCGGCCCCCTTGAACTTTGCGACCTTTTGCCACATTTCAGGCTTCAAACATAAAGATATAAAACTGTATTTTTTTGTGAAGAATCAACAACAAGTGGGACACAATCATGAAGTGGAACGACATTTATTGGATATTTCAAACTTTTTTAACAAATCAAAAACTGAAAAATTGGGCGTGCAAAATTATTCAGCCCCCTTAAGTTAATACTTTGTAGCGCCACCTTTTGCTGCGATTACAGCTGTAAGTCGCTTGGGGTATGTCTCTATCAGTTTTGCACATCGAGAGACTGACATTTTTTCCAATTCCTCCTTGCGAAACAGCTCGAGCTCAGTGAGGTTGGATGGAGAGCATTTGTGAACAGCAGTTTTCAGTTCTTTCCACAGATTCTCGATTGGATTCAGGTCTGGACTTTGACTTGGCCATTCTAACACCTGGATATGTTTATTTTTGAACCATTCCATTGTAGATTTTGCTTTATGTTTTGGATCATTGTCTTGTTGGAAGACAAATCTCCGTCCCAGTCTCAGGTCTTTTGCAGACTCCATCAGGTTTTCTTCCAGAATGGTCCTGTATTTGGCTCCATCCATCTTCCCATCAATTTTAACCATCTTCCCTGTCCCTGCTGAAGAAAAGCAGGCCCAAACCATGATGCTGCCACCACCATCTTTGACAGTGGGGATGGTGTGTTGCTTTTACGCCAAACATAACCTTTTGCATTGTTGCCAAAAAGTTCAATTTTGGATTCATCTGACCAGAGCACCTTCTTCCACGTTTGCTGTGTCTCCCAGGTGGCTTGTGGCAAACTTTAACCGACACTTTTTATGGATATCTTTAAGAAATGGCTTTCTTCTTGCCACTCTTCTATAAATGCCAGATTTGTGCAATATACGACTGATTGTTGTCCTATGGACAGAGTCTCCCACCTCAGCTGTAGATCTCTGCAGTTCATCCAGAGTGATCATGGGCCTCTTGGCTGCATCTCTGATATTTTTGTATCCAAATCCGGCTTTAAACTTCTTCACAACAGTATCTCGGACCTGCCTGGTGTGTTCCTTGTTCTTCATGATGCTCTCTGCGCTTTTAACGGACCTCTGAGACTATCACAGTGCAGGTGCATTTATACGGAGACTTGATTACACATAGGTGGATTGTATTTATCATCATTAGTCATTTAGGTCAACATTGGATCATTCAGAGATCCTCACTGAACTTCTGGAGAGAGTTTTCTGCACTGAAAGTAAAGGGGCTGAATAATTTTGCACGCCCAATTTTTCAGTTTTTGATTTGTTAAAAAAGTTTGAAATATCCAATAAATGTCGTTCCACTTCATGATTGTGTCCCACTTGTTGTTGATTCTTCACAAAAAAATACAGTTTTATATCTTTATGTTTGAAGCCTGAAATGTGGCAAAAGGTCGCAAAGTTCAAGGGGGCCGAATACTTTCGCAAGGCACTGTATGTGGCCAAAGGATAAACTGGATTTCTTTCCCTTCTAAAATCATTAAAAAAATGGTTTGCTATGATAGATGGTCTACCCTTGAGGATGCGCTTGAGTCCATCAGCAGTCCACTTCCATTAATATTTGTAATGACTGGTATATACCCACTCAACATTACATCAGAGAAAAGCTGTTTTTAACATCCTTAATTAACTAGCATTTTTTTTGGAGGGGAAACTATTTCACTCATACTCAAGAAATCCCTAAATACTGGGCAGTTACTTCATGAACTTAACATGTTTTCATTTATTTTTTTAAACTAGCACTGGAGATGGTTACATTTCAACAGTAACCAAAGTAAGACACTGATGAATAAAAAAAGAAAATCGAAGACGAGTTTGACACCATGTTTACATCGATAAAGCAACCTACTCAAAGTTGCAATAGGTGACAATACTGAACCACCTACCAAAAATAATTTGATCCATAAGCCATTTGTATGTCAAATGGTTTGTATTACATAACGTCATTGACATCAAATACCTTAGACAGCCCACCTCGCTTCAATAAGACTTTAAACACATGGGAATGGTCAACAAAACAAAAACTTATGGAGTGAGCCAACCAATAGAACTTGCTAATCTTTCACAACAATTTCCTTGATTTTGTAAAAGAATGGTATGTTGATGGTCGTTGATTACTTCAACAGGTACGATCAAGCCACGGCGATAGTCAGCACCATGGTGCTTCACCGGGATAACATTTGTGTGCCCTGAGACATTCAATCTAGTAGCAATCTCAGGACCTTCTTTCATGTCCTTGAGCAGTACCATGATCCCTGGACCTGGCTGAAGATTCCCATTTATACGCAATGTTGGTGACTTTTGGCTGGTGTAATGGTGATATTTTTTTTATCTCTAGCTGTGTTTTAAAGAAGTTGTCTTTCCCTTCATAACGAATAGACCATGTGTAAAGAATCGGCCCACTATTCCTTATACACGAGGATAATGTTTTGTGAAGGGATGCCTGTGATGCTCAGCAATTAAGTGTTTCAGATAGTCATACCCTCGGTTAGTAATACTGGAGAAAAAACAATATTCACGGTCTGTAGTAGTAACGGTAGCATTTGCCAGTATTTATCATCATTCTGAACCAGATCACCAAATAAGGGCATTTTGTGGCGAAGACACAAAGGTTGGACAGTATTTAGGCCCAAAGCATTGCTTTCATCATCCAATTTGACTGCAGGTGGACAAATCCATCTCTCTGTGTAGCCATAGTTAAATGACTATTCTTTTTTTTGTATTTTATTTATAGGATTTTCAGATATAAGAACAAAAAAACAGTACAACCCTCATTCCCCCATCCATCCTCCCATCATACAAGGATCATAGAAAAGTACATTCATTTAAATAGGACAGAAACATATACAGTAATAGAAATAAACACAATGGAAAAAGTTAAATAAAAATTTAATTGATATAATAATTATAGTTGAATCTTATCAGCACAATATATGGCCACTAGAACAGACATTACTGCTTACCAAAATATGCAAGTTACACTAAGTAAATGACAGGCTCTCCACATATTGTATTAATGGGGACCGGCTTAAGTGAAACTTTTGTTGGGACCCATGCACATTGTACCTAACCTTCTCCAGAGGCTGAGATGACCCACTGTCCAGTTGTTTGATCATCAACTTAGGCAGAAAAATGGGAATCATTTGGAATAAGTACAAAAAACCTAGGTAGTAGAGTCATCTTAACAGAATTAATGTGACCTGCTAATGAAATGGGAAGAGACAACCACGTTATGAAATCCTGCTTAGTGTGTTCCAGGAGTGTTTTGAAGTTATGTTTAAACAGAGCCTTAAATGAGCATGTGATCTTTATCCCCAAATAAGTAAAGACTTGATGCTCCACCTTAAATGGGAAATTGACATACCCAATACCTTCTGCTAACTGATTCATTGGGAGGAGCGCACTTTGTTTGGTTTGACTCATGACCAGAGAATGTCCCAAAACCTTGTAGCATGTCCAAGAGATATGGTAAAGACTCCACAGGGTTAGAGATGTATAAAAGAAGATCGTCTGCATATAAGGACACCTTCGAGTTATGGCACCCTTTAGTATTCCCTTAGTCCTCTCCTCCACCTGCAGGGTGATAGCAAGAGGCTCAATAGCCGTATCAAATAGGAACAGGGATAAACAGCAACCCTGCCTGGCCCCTCTGTGGAGAGCAAGCAGCTGGAGGTAACATTGTTGGTGTGAACAGAAGCCACTGGATCAACATCTTGATCCAGGAAAGGAAAGACGGGCCAAACCCAAATATCTTTAGTACTGTAAATAGATATTTCCATTCAACCCTGTCAAAAGCTTTCTCAGCATCAAGAGATATGGCGAAATCTGGCTGTCGAGTTGAGTGGGCAGGGTTAAGAACACTAAATAGCCGGCACATATTATAGAAAGATTGCCTGCCTGGGATAAATCCAGATCGGTCAGAGTCCATTACATGAAGCATCACTGTCTCTAAACGCCGCAAGAGGACCTTAGTGAAAATTTGATAATCGCAGCATAAAAGGCTTATTGTCACATCTGCTCCCACTCTTCCCCACCCTGGTGCTTGAGGGCGCCAGGCTGCCCTGCATCACATACTCCTATCATCCATTATGCACACCTGCCTACCCTCATCACGCGCATCAGCGATATTGAACTCACCTGGACTCACTCATTACCTGTTATTACCTCCCCTATATTTGTCAGTTCCTCAGCTCTGTTCCCCGCTTCTGCATTGATTGTTTTTTGTCTTTGTTTTCTTGTTTGCTGACGCATCAGGGAGTACTGGCGTTCCGGTTGGTATGGTGACATCGGCTCTGGGTTGCCGCTGATGGAACCGGGGGTGCCTAAAGCCAGCCCGTCGGGCTTTCACCCCCTGGCTGGCTCGAGAGGTTTCCTTGCCTCGGTTGGCTCGGAAGCTTCCCATCCCACGTTTTCACCCCACCGGATCTTCTGGCTCCCTCTCTGCAGCGGGATCACCAGGCATCTTGCCTCAGCCGGATCGTCGGGCTTCTATGCCTCAGCCGGCTTGCCAGGCGCTCACGCTCCTGCCGGTTTGTTGGGCTTCCACGCCCCAATCTGCTTGCCCAGGGCCCCTGTCTCGGACTGCTTGCCCAGGTGGGATGCCGGGTGGTGCCCCTAGAGGGGGGGGGGGGGGGGGGTACTGTCACGTCTGCTCCCGCTCTCCCCCCCTGGCGCTTCTGGACGCCCGGCTGCCCTGCATCACGCACTCCTATCATCCATCACTCACACCTGCCTACCCTCGTCACACGCATCAGCGATATTGGACTCTCCTGGACTCACTCATCACCTGTTATTACCTCCCCTATATTTGTCAGTTCCCCAGCTCTGTTCCCCACTTCTGCATTGATTGTTTTTTGTCTTTGTTTTCTTGTTTGCTGACGCTGTTCCTGTCTCGTTCCATGTCCGTTATTTATTAAATGTTTGACTCCCCGTACCTGCTTCGTCTCTCCAGCGTCAACTCATGTGACACTTATAGGGCGGCATGAGCCATGGTCTAGAGGATTTTTGTCCTTTAAAAAAAAAATGTTACCCCTTTTTTCTCCTCAATTTCATGGTATCCAATTGGTAGTAGTTGCAGTCTTGTCTCATCGCTGCAACTCCCGTAAGGTCGAGGCGGTATGCAAATTGGAGTGAGTCTAGGGTTTCTGGGATAATGATGTTGATGTGAGCCATTGCCAGCCTTTTAAAGCACCTCATGGCTAAGGACATGAGTGCTACGACTCCATAGTCACTTAGTCAGGTTGCCTTAGTGTTCTTGGGCACAGGGAAAATGGTGGTCTGCTTGAAACATGTTGGTATTACAGACTCAATCAGGGACATGTTGAAAATGTCAGTGAAGACACCTGCCAGTTGGTCAGCACATGCCCGGAGCACACGTCCTGGTAATCCGGCTGTCTGTCTTGTTATTGTTGACATGTTTAAAGGTTTTATTCACGTCAGCTACGGAGAACGTGATCACACAGTCGTCCGGAACAGCTGATGCTCTCATGCATGCCTAAGTGTTGCTTGCCTTAACGCAAGCATAGATGTGATTTAGGTCGTCTGGTAGGCTTGTATCTCTGGGCAGTTCGCGAGTAGCTTCATCAGCTTCGAGTAGCTTCATCATCACTTATTGAGACGTCCATGTGAGTTTGTTCATCTGAATTGAGATGGGGGATGTCCAGATTGTCTAGAAATGCATGCATATGAGATGTGTCAGGAAGAGCCTCTGGCGAGTAAAGAGCAGAGAAGAATTGCTTAAATTGATTGTTGATTTATTTGGGATTGGTAGAAGTTAAATCAGATGCAACACAGATTTCAGGCATTGTGCTGCTTGCAGAGGATTGTCAAAACTGAGATAACAACTTGCCAGCTTTCTCTCAGTGTTCATAAAATGGCTGCCTCGACTTAAACAGAAGCTGCTCCGTTTGTTTAGTGAAAAGATTGTCAAATTCCGATTGGTGTAGCAGTCTGCCTTTCTAGAGTTCAGGAGTCGGAGAAGAGGCATATCTGTTGTCTACATCTAGAATGAGTTGAGATGGCGCCAATAAGAGGCATATCTGTTGTCTACATCTAGAATGAGTTGAGATGGCGCCAATAAGAGGCATATCTGTTGTCTACATCTAGAATGAATTGAGATAGCGCCAATAAGCGTTTAGTGCGCTGTTTGTTGTCATACGCTGTGTATGAAATAATTAGTCTTTTAACGACTCCCACACAGTAGAATGAGACACGTCAGGGGTGCAGTTGATCTGTAAAAAGACATAAATGTGAGTTCATATGTATTTCTTAAAGGCACTACATGATAGTAGTAGTGGGTCAAGTCACCCCACGTATTGTGACACAGTTTTTTTCCGGAAAGCAGATATCTAGCTGGACAGCACAATGGTCTGAGATAATGATGCTGTGATATTGGCTATTAGTTACAAAAGGAAGAATTCTATTGTCCAGCAGGAAAAAGTAAATCCTATCACATGAGTGGTGGACTGGAGGAAAAAAGGAGCACTGTTTAGCAGTGGGATTGCTCCTCCTCCATGGATCAGACAAATTATAGGATTTTAGAAGTGAGTTGATTACTGCACCTGATTTTGAAATTACATTGTTGGGCTTCGGTCTGGATCTGTCTAGACTTGGATGTAATACACAATTGAAATCTCTGCCCAGTATCAAATGATGAGAGTTAAGCTCAGAAAGTGTTGCAATGAGGTCAGAGAAAAATGTAGCATCATGCCAATTAGGACCATAGAGGTTAGCCAGAACAACCTGTGTGCTAAATTTCTCCATCAGTATAACATATCTGCCATTATTATCTGAAATTACTTTGGAGGAGACAAACAGGGTGCCTTTTCTGATCAGGATGGCTGCCCCTCTGGCCTGAGCGCCAAATATTTGGTCGACCCATCTTCTCTTTAGTTTATCAAGATCACAGGATGGGTCTCTTGGAGAAAAACAATGTCCGGACTTAGACTTAAGATGAGTATACACTCTTCCTTTTAAGTTCCAGCTGACGAAGCAAGTGGAGCCTAGAGTGTGTTACAATCACAAGCCAATCACAAGCCAATCACAAGCCAGTGTGCTGAAAGTTCAGAGTAATAAAACATGAAGCCGAGTCACAAAACATTGTGACTCGACTTGAACATATGTCCACTAACTATTTGCATATTTAGGTTGCATCTTTCAAACATGGATTAATGGCACAGTGGAAATAATATAGTGAAAAATAAGGTCCAGTGTTGTCTGTGTAAGGGGAGGGTTTGGCTGGCAGGGATGTTCTAGCGACTCTTGTGGCAGTCCGGGTGCAATGCACGCTGGCACATTTGCCAGGTATACAGTTCTGTAACGTAACAAAATGTAGAAAAAGTCAAGGATTTTGAATACTTTCTGAAGGCACTGTTTGTGACCTTGTTTCAAAACTCCATCCCAGGCAGAATCCATCAAACTTCCTTCTGGGAGATAGCCTAGGTCTACCATTCATGTCAGGCTATTACCACATCATTAGTACCCTGCTGTAGACCTATGGCTTTAGAAAGTGGACGGATTAAGAACAGACTAATTAACATAGCTAGGCATCAAATCTTTAAGTCTAACACAACTTTCTATGAAGGAAGGCAGAACAGATCTGCCAAAGTCTGTTTCCATCCACGCAGCAACACGCACTGAACTACCGCAACAACGCACATGTCCTTGCGTTTCCCCTCACCCATCAGTGTTGTCATCGAAAGCAGTGGAGAGCTGCCAACCCAGAGAAATACAGTAGTTAAACTATGAGGGGCTGGTCAGGCAAAGAGGAGATGAACATAGTCTTTTTCCTCTGCACAGGGCTCCAACTAGCGTGTTAGAAAGAAAACTCTAATCTATTGGGACATAGCTGTGTTTCCATCCAATTGATTTCCTACGGTTTCCTCTTGTTGCTAGCTAACGTTGCAGATAACTTATAGCTTTGATTCTCTTCAAACAGTTCCAACACCCCATGCAATCAAAACCCAAGTTCACCACCAAAGTCTTTGCTTACTGTTGTTGAATGAACAATGAATGAACAATGAAACGCAAGTAATCTAAAATGGGAAAAACATGCATATACACTTTGTCACTGCCCCCCACTGAATTATTAGTTGTCATTGGAAATGAACAGCCAAGTAAAATGAACCAACAGGATTTAGCAGACAAATTACCTTTAAGAAAGACTGCCAGAGAAACTGAAATTAAAGAAAATGGCCACATGGGAAAAACCCTGAGTGCATTAGCTAGCTAGGCTAGAAAGACAGTCACAGACTTGAAATTATTGCAGAAATAATTAACCCTCCTATTGTGTTCGTTTCATGTTAATTAATTCTGTGTTCCCGGTCCAAAATGACCCCCCCCCCCACTACAGCTGATTATAAATCCACAATAATCCATATATTATCACCTAATATTGTGTTAGATCTTTTTAGCAACTTAAGTTCTTGTGAACATTACAAGTTTTGAACTATTTATGGCCTGTAGGCCTCATTGACCTGAGCTCATACAACTAGTTTTTGAGTAAAAAAGAATAATGCGTTGATTATTTAGACTATAACAAATTCTCAGATGAAACATATTGGGCTATTTATCACAGATGTATATGCCAGAGCTGTGAGAAAAGTTCTCTATATTATTGAAACAATGTTGCGAAATTGTTTGTGAGAATGCCAATAGTTGTGGTTCCCATGGGGGAAAAATTATATTTTGGAAGCCAAAGAAGGGGAGCTAGTTGTGTGTGTGCTCAAACACACATGCATGTAGGGGTCTGAGAAAGGAAGTGTGTCCATCCAAGTGTGTCCATCTGATGAATGGGGATGTGCCTGAACTCAATTTTATACACAAATTGTCGTCTCACCTATTAATTTCTAATGACCGGTCATTTTGGACTGGGAACACCACAGGTGTACAAAAGTTAAATAAAACACCCAAAATGAAATGAACATCATCAACATGTATTTTGTGTGTTCAGATGCCCTGTGTGGACAAAGTCATGGAACCTTATGACAATCAGATTAAATTAACTACATTTTCAGAGAGAAATCTTGTGAATCGGTCCAATTCGACCGGAACATAGTAGCTAGGCTAGCTAGCAATTTTCAAATACAATAAAAATTCCCAAAAAGTACTCCAATGCATCTGACAATCAAATAGAAAGTGCATTTTAATACTAAGAGCACTAAATTAAGAGACACGTTTGTTTGAAACTCACCTTGCTGCAAAGTGCTAGTGCTGCCTTCTGTAATGGCGTTGATGAGAAAGGAAATATTGAAAGCATCAAATAAAATTTGTGGGAGGTGTTATGATGTTTCTTGCACTAATTAGAGTTCAAAATTACACATAGCGTTTAACTACAGTTAACACCAACGCCACAGTCCAAACACTGCATGTTGTTCAATCAAATCTAAGGGAGCCAATCACTTTTGACACTGCCAATTTAACACCATGCCTGCAGTATGATATGGGATAAAACACAGTGAGACTGTGACTGTGTCATTCATGTGTAACCTACTCTCTGTCTATCTCTTGCTGGCAATATAACAACACCAAGGAGTGTCCTTGCCTTTCAAAATCCCATTACTTTTAACGATGTAACAAAATCTTTCAAATAATTGATCAGATCAGAAAACATAGAAAAAAGCTCAAAAGAATAACATGGTATGTCCGACAGTAACTGTCTCCCTCATGCAGAGCAGAAGAGCAGAATACACCGTAGCACTATCTATACAGTAAGCATCAGTGCATACCTGACTAAAGCAAAGCATCTGGAAGACTGGATTCATAGTTTCCTTAGTGTGAATCATGTGTTAAGGTGCGTGAATGAGGACCCAAAAGCGAATTAACAAAACAGAGTTACTTTAATGACGAAAACAAAACGTAGGCTCAGACGGACAGGCAGATTCCGACAGGACAGGACAAGGTTACAGTAACACGACGATGGTCTGGTTCAGGCATGAATGACACAAACAAACAAACAAGAATCCGACAAGGACAGGAGCAGAAACAGAGGGAGATATAGGGACCTAATCAGAGGGAAAAAGGGAACAGGTGGGGAACGGGGTGAATGGGTAGTTAGGAGGAGACAGGGAACAGCTGGGGGAAAGAAGGGGAGAAAAGGTAACCTGACACGACCAGCAGAGGGAGACAGGGTGAAGGGAAAGGACAGAGACAAGACAACATGACAGTACCCCCCCACTCACCGAGCGCCTCCTGGCGCACTCGAGGAGGAAACCTGGCGGCAACGGAGGAAATCCTCGATCAGCGCACGGTCCAGCACGTCCCGAGAGGGAACCCAACTCCTCTCCTCCGGACCGTACCCCTCCCAATCAACAAGGTACTGGTGACCACGGCCCCGAGGACGCATGTCCAAAATCCTGCGGACCCTGTAGATGGGTGCGCCCTCGACAAGGATGGGGGGGGGGGGGGGGAAGACGAGCGGGGGCGCGAAGAACGGGCTTAACACAAGAGACATGGAAGACCGGGTGGACGCGACGAAGGTATCGCGGAAGAAGAAGTCGCACTGCGACAGGATTAATGACCCGAGAAATACGGAACGGACCAATGAACCGCGGGGTCAACTTGCGAGACGCCGTCTTAAGGGGAAGGTTCTGAGTGGAGAGCCAAACTCTCTGACCGCGACAATATCTAGGACTCTTAGTTCTACGTTTATTAGCAGCCCTCACAGTCTGCGTCCTATAACGGCAAAGTGCAGACCTGACCCTCTTCCAGGTGCGCTCGCAACGTTGGACAAAAGCCTGAGCGGAGGGGACGCTGGACTCGGCGAACTGAGATGAGAACAGCGGAGGCTGGTACCCGAGGCTACTCTGAAAAGGAGATAGCCCGGTTGCAGACGAAGGAAGCGAGTTGTGGGCGTATTCTGCCCAGGGGAGCTGTTCTGACCAAGACGCAGGGTTGCGAAAAGAAAGACTGCGTAAGATGCGACCAATAGTCTGATTGGCCCGTTCTGCTTGACCGTTAGACTGGGGGTGAAAGCCGGAAGAGAGACTGACGGAAGCCCCAATCAAACGACAAAACTCCCTCCAAAATTGAGACGTGAATTGCGGACCTCTGTCCGAAACGACGTCTGACGGAAGGCCATGAATTCTGAAAACATTCTCGATGATGATTTGTGCCGTCTCTTTAGCAGAAGGAAGCTTAGCAAGGGGAATGAAATGAGCCGCCTTAGAGAACCTATCGACAACCGTAAGAATAACAGTCTTCCCCGCTGACGAAGGCAGTCCGGTGACAAAATCTAAGGCGATGTGAGACCACGGTCGAGAGGGAATGGGAAGCGGCCTGAGACGGCCGGCAGGAGGGGAGTTACCGGACTTAGTCTGCGCGCAGACCGAACAAGCAGCCACGAAACGACGCGTGTCATGCTCCCGGGTGGGCCACCAAAAACGCTGGCGAATGGAAGCAAGCGTACCCCGAACGCCAGGGTGGCCGGCTAACTTGGCAGAGTGAGCCCACTGAAGAACGGCCAGACGAGTAGGAACGGGAACGAAAAGAAGGTTCCTAGGACAAGCGCGCGGCGACGGAGTGTGAGTGAGCGCTTGCTTTACCTGCCTCTCAATTCCCCAGACAGTCAACCCGACAACACGCCCCTCAGGGAGAATCCCCTCGGGGTCAGTGGAGGCTACTGAAGAACTGAAGAGACGAGATAAAGCATCAGGCTTGGTGTTCTTAGAGCCCGGACGATAAGAAATCACGAACTCGAAACGAGCGAAAAACAGCGCCCAACGCGCCTGACGCGCATTAAGACGTTTGGCAGAACGGATGTACTCAAGGTTCCTATGGTCAGTCCAAACGACAAAAGGAACGGTCGCCCCCTCCAACCACTGTCGCCATTCGCCAAGGGCTAACCGGATGGCGAGCAGTTCGCGGTTTCCCACATCATAGTTACGTTCCGACGGGGACAGGCGATGAGAAAAATACGCGCATGGGTGGACCTTGTCGTCAGAGAGGGAGCGCTGAGAAAGAATGGCTCCCACGCCCACCTCTGACGCGTCAACCTCGACAACGAACTGTCTAGAGACGTCAGGTGTAACAAGGATAGGAGCGGATGTAAAACGATTCTTGAGGAGATCAAAAGCTCCCTGGGCGGAAACGGACCACTTAAAGCACGTCTTGACAGAAGTAAGGGCTGTGAGAGGAGCTGCCACCTGACCGAAATTACGGATGAAACGACGATAGAAGTTCGCGAAGCCGAGAAAGCGCTGCAGCTCGACGCGTGACTTAGGAGCGGGCCAATCAATGACAGCTTGGACCTTAGCGGGATCCATCTTAATGCCTTCAGCGGAAATAACAGAACCGAGAAATGTGACGGAGGAGGCATGAAAAGTGCACTTCTCAGCCTTCACAAAAAGACAATTCTCTAAAAGGCGCTGGAGGACACGTCGAACGTGCTGAAGATGAATCTGGAGTGACGGTGAAAAAATCAGGATATCGTCAAGGTAAACGAAAACAAAGATGTTCAGCATGTCTCTCAGGACATCATTGACTAATGCCTGAAAGACAGCTGGAGCGTTAGCGAGGCCGAAAGGAAGAACCCGGTATTCAAAGTGCCCTAACGGAGTGTTAAACGCCGTCTTCCACTCGTCCCCCTCCCTGATGCGCACGAGATGGTAAGCGTTACGAAGGTCCAACTTAGTGAAAAACCTGGCTCCCTGCAGGATCTCGAAGGCTGAAGACATAAGAGGAAGCGGATAACGATTCTTAACTGTTATGTCATTCAGCCCTCGATAATCTATGCAGGGGCGCAGAGACCCGTCCTTCTTCTTGACAAAAAAAAACCCCGCTCCGGCGGGAGAGGAGGAGGGGACTATGGTACCGGAGTCAAGAGCTACAGACAAATAATCCTCGAGAGCCTTACGTTCGGGGGCCGACAGAGAGTATAGTCTACCCCGGGGGGGAGTGGTTCCCGGAAGGAGATCAATACTACAATCATACGACCGGTGTGGAGGAAGAGAGGTGGCCCTGGACCGACTGAACACCGTGCGCAGATCGTGATATTCCTCCGGCACCCCTGTCAAATCACCAGGCTCCTCCTGTGAAGAAGAGACAGAGGAAACAGGAGGGATAGCAGACATTAAACATTTCACATGACAAGAGACGTTCCAGGAGAGGATAGAATTACTAGACCAATTAATGGAAGGATTATGACAAACTAGCCAGGGATGGCCCAAAACAACAGGTGTAAAAGGTGAACGAAAAATCAAAAAAGAAATGGTTTCGCTATGATTACCAGAAACAGTGAGGGTTAAAGGTAGCGTCTCACGCTGAATCCTGGGGAGAGGACTACCATCCAGGGCGAACAAGGCAGTGGACTCCCTTAACTGTCTGAGAGGAATGTCATGTTCCCGAGCCCAGGTCTCGTCCATAAAACAGCCCTCCGCCCCAGAGTCTATTAAGGCACTGCAGGAAGCTGACGAACCGGTCCAGCGTAGATGGACCGACAAGGTAGTGCAGGATCTTGAAGGAGAGACAGGAGTAGTAGCGCTCACCAGTAGCCCTCCGCTTACTGATGAGCTCTGGCTTTTACTGGACATGAAGTGACAAAATGACCAGCAGAACCGCAATAGAGACAGAGGCGGTTGGTGATTCTCCGTTCCCTCTCCTTAGTCGAGATGCGGATACCTCCCAGCTGCATAGGCTCAGCTCCCGAGCCGGCAGAGGAAGATGGTAGTGATGCGGAGAGGGGGGCAACGGAGAACGCGAGCTCCTTTCCACGAGCTCGGTGACGAAGATCAACCCGTCGCTCAATGCGAATAGCGAGTTCAATCAAGGAATCCACGCTGGAAGGAACCTCCCGGGAGAGAATCTCATCCTTTACCTCTGCGCGGAGACCCTCCAGAAGACGAGCGAGCAAAGCCGGCTCGTTCCAGCCACTGGAGGCAGCAAGAGTGCGAAACTCAATAGAGTAGTCTGTTATGGATCGATTGCCTTGACATAGGGAAGACAGGGCCCTGGAAGCCTCCTCCCCAAAAACAGATCGATCAAAAACCCGTATCATCTCCTCCTTAAAGTCCTGATACTGGTTAGTACACTCAGCCCTTGCCTCCCAGATTGCCGTGCCCCACTCACGAGCCCGTCCAGTAAGGAGAGATATGACGTAGGCGACACGAGCAGTGCTCCTGGCGTAAGTGTTGGGCTGGAGAGAAAACACAATATCACACTGGGTGAGGAACGAGCGGCATTCAGTGGGCTCCCCAGAGTAACACGGCGGGTTATTGATTCTGGGCTCCGGAGATTCGAAAGCCCTGGAAGTGGCCGGTGGATCGAGGCGGAGATGGTGAACCTGTTCTGTGAGGTTGGAGACTTGGGTGGCCAGGGTCTCAACGGCATGTCGAGCAGCAGACAATTCCTGCTCGTGTCTGCCTAGCATCGCTCCCTGGATCTCGACGGCTGAGTGGAGAGGATCCGAAGTCGCTGGGTCCATTCTTGTTCGGATTCTTCTGTTAAGGTGCGTGAATGAGGACCCAAAAGCGAATTAACAAAACAGAGTTACTTTAATGACGAAAACAAAACGTAGGCTCAGACGGACAGGCAGATTCCGACAGGACAGGACAAGGTTACAGTAACACGACGATGGTCTGGTTCAGGCATGAATGACACAAACAAACAAACAAGAATCCGACAAGGACAGGAGCAGAAACAGAGGGAGATATAGGGACCTAATCAGAGGGAAAAAGGGAACAGGTGGGGAACGGGGTGAATGGGTAGTTAGGAGGAGACAGGGAACAGCTGGGGGAAAGAAGGGGAGAAAAGGTAACCTGACACGACCAGCAGAGGGAGACAGGGTGAAGGGAAAGGACAGAGACAAGACAACATGACATCATGTTCAAGGCTAACATGTCTTTGTCTCTATTTGGCAAATGTGAGGCTAAGATTCCTTCTTTTTTACGTATCGTCTGAAACAATAATTTTTTTAATAGTAATTCAACATTTTATTGTTGTTATATAATATTTCAACAACAGGAAATCCAATTTCTCCTAAATGAGGTAAACAGCTTTTTTTGTTGTTTTTATTTTAAAAGTAAGAAATCCATTCTATTTATTACATATGACAAATAAACCTGTTTCTCTGAAGCAGTGTTCTGGCACAAATGTAAAAGTTCTCATATGCAGCATTCAATCAAAACAAGTTTTCATGGTTTCGTAAAATATACTTCCCCCTCAATCAGCTAGTAACATTACCTTACTCAGTATCTATGATTAAATCTGGTCATCCTTTTCCTTGGCATAATTATATTGTGTTGCCTGAACCTGCATTCAATCATAGTGTGGATTTTTATTGATGATTGTAACGGACAGCATTTCTCCCTACTAAACTCCAATTGACTTGGTCCGTGACAGCAGTTTACACATTATTATTCTATACATATTCCTGTAATGAATGAACCCATTTTAACTCCAGGCAAACTATTTCCCCTGACCTTTGGCACTTGTATTGATTTCATGATAGATTTTTAAATGGAGAAGATTAAAATTCAGCACCACTAATGCTCTTAATGACGGCGGCCATGTTTGTGTGTTTACCTACCAATTGATTCTCTTCTCTAAACAGGATATTTGTAGAGATCCTTTCCCCGTAATGGAGGTGATTTGATTACATCTAACTCTTGTATAACATTAGTCACTTGTGTGCGTAGTGTAAGGATGTGAGGTTAGTAGTAGCTGCTATATAATCCATCCACAGCCTTATTCACCTTTAAACTCTATTACTTTCACTGAAAGGAGGCTCACCTCTACTTTAAGGCTTTAAGCATCATTTACAGTGTTCTTCATGAGTTTAAGGACCAGACATGAAATGGGTTCAGAATATTTATTGAGGATATAGAATGGACGTGAGCGTGAGGATTCCGTGGGGAAATGAGAATGGATTGGATGAAGCCAAGGGCTGCAGATGTAGAACACAGAGGGTTTGGCTCTGTAGGGTTTGGCTTGGAGTGTCAGTTAGGCTTCGCCTTCAGGCAGTGGTAGTTAAGGTGCTGAAGGAAATTCCTCCCTCTGCCCAGAAGAAACATAAGTAAAAGCAGAAAGAAAGGGAGGAGGAAGGATGTGGCACAAAACAGAAAGGAGGAATTACTTTTTGGTCAGGATTAACTAGGGTGGTAGAGGTAATTAAGGGGAGTGAGAACAGGAGTGGCGGCTGATTTGGGGCGGCAGGTAGCCTAGTGGTTAGAGTGTTGGACTAGTAACCGAGAGGTTGCAAGAATGAATCCCTGAGCTGACAAGGTAAAGATCTGTCGACCTGCCCCTGTCCCTAGGCCATCATTGAAAATAAGAATTTGTTCTAAACTGACTTGCCTAGTTAAATAAAGGTAAAAATACAAACATCTAAAAATGATCAGATAGTAGCAGCTGGAACTTGCAAATATTTAAGCGTTGCAAACAGTCATTGAGGCTGATTGGCAATGGTTAGCAGCTGGTGCTTGTTGAGTTGCTAGGGAGCTGTGTTCAAGGCAACTACTTAAGTGTTACAGCCAAGTCTGATCCATTCTCCTGAATTTTTGTTATTCCTTATTAACACCATTAGCCAGCGGTGGTGGAGTAGTTATAATTACGTGAAGATACGTGTGTGTCTGTGCACCTGTGTGAAGTTGTAATTTTGTGATGGAGCAGAGCAAGGTCATCTTTCATTCACCAGTGCTCTTCAAACATATCTCTTAACAACTGCAGAATTGTCCAAATCCGAATGAATCCTGACTTGAAATACACCCCCAGAGAGAACTCTATCATGTAAATGTGACTCAATTACTTACTATTACTATGTCTGATGTAAGTGGGAGATCTCAAGGTTGGGTGGAATTCTTTTTTTTTTTATCTTGACAGTAGAAAGAATTCAGACTATTCACAGGCAACGTTAAAAAGTTGTAATTACTAGGGAGATACACAAGCCTCGTGCTCCACTCTCTTTACGACTCTGGCTGTTGGGGTTGCTGTGTGTATTTGTGAAGTGTGTGTGTATTGCACTACTGCAGCGTCATTAATTAAACAATGACACAACACAGTGTGTGCCCATCAATAACGTGAGGCGGGGTTGGTTTGCCAGCTACCAGATGTTGCCGCTGTCGGCTAAAGAGAGACTGAACGGAGAAAGTGGTAGCGGAAAATAAGAAAAAAAGATGATTAATACTAATTAGTTGTTTCTATTTAAGGGCACTCTTCAAGTCATCATTAAGGGGAAGAAGGCTGTGTTTACATTCATTAATAACTCTTGTGTGTGCATGCGTGCATTTGTGCATGTGTTTACTCTCATAAATAACCCTGGCTGATGCCCAATTAATGGGGCGGTTAAGAGCGTTGGGCCAGTAACTGAAAGGTTGCTGGTTCATATCCCCAAGCCGACTAGGTCTAAAATCTTTCACTGTGCCCTCGAGCAAGTTACTTAATAACCCTAATTGGTCCTGTAAGTTGCTCTGGATAAGAATGTAAAAAATGATTCCCATTTAATGATGGAGGCTGCTCAGCTTCTCTCTCAAAGTCCAGATCAGTCACTGCCAATGGGTTTTCATAATAACCAAGGACTAGGTAGAATGTCAGTGCATGAATTGTGGTTGATGATGGAATAGGAGATTCATTAATCACCCGTTGATGGTGTCTGCTTGCGTTTTCTCGTCAAACATGGCGATGGGTGAGAATTGCATTTCATCGGATTAGGCCTGTTGGCTTGTGTTGACATTATATACTGTATAGGCTTTTTCAAGGTTACGGACAGGGCTCTGTTGGAAATAGTAACAAAAAAAGGGCAATGAGGAATGCACAGTGCAGAATGCCAAGTCATTGGCAGCAGCTTCAACCACAGTCCATGTCGTCTCTCATTTCTAGACTTTGCCTAATCAACTGATAAGCAAACAAGTGTGGTCTGATTCTGGTACATCAATGTATGGTTTGTGTACATACTGTATGTATAATGTGGAATGGACAATAGCATAATGTTCAATGGAATCCAAAGTTCTTCTCGGCATATTCCCCAACAAAATTCTATAGATACAACGTTTCTCTTCCCTCCCCAAAGTGCAAGTACCACTGTTTTTGTTGTGTAGCGTTGTCCTTTGAAAACAGAGGAGTGAGATGGCAGGAACAGAGGGAACGAATAAGGAGTCAGGGGAGATATAGACGGAGAGTTAATGGGTCATTAAACACAGAAGAATCCTTGAGCGAGGGAACGAGGGAGGTCGGAGAGAAGAGAGGAGAAGAGCAGATGAAAACAATACTAGAAAAGCAATCATCTCCTTGACATCATCCAGTGTAGGATTAGTGTACATGTATTACAAAGAGTGCTGCATGAATCACTTGAAACACTGATTTGATTTTCTGAAATGCCCATCTGCCACCTGGTTTGATCTGTAGGATGAGCTTTCACTGCTAAGTCATACAGCATGTTTATTGACTTCAGTTGTACTGAAATATGGTATTTGTTTTCATATGCCCACTGAGAAAAATGCACACTCTTAAAGATCAGACTGTAGCCTATTAATAATATTCCTCTTAGTTGCTTTCATTCAAAGATACATAAAAAGGTATGTGATTCCTGTGGCAGGCTAATTGAACCCTCAACCTTGCACCACACTCTTACCAACAGAGCTACACAAGAGTTGTAAAAGTGCATATCTATGTAATATATCTACAGTATATACAGTTAGCGTGATGAGGGTATACAGGGTCGTATCCTGTTGCTATAAGGAGTGGTGCGACATGTTTACTTTAGGACTAAATAAATCAGTATGAAAACACAACATATTTCTGATTGACATTCTCTGCACTACAAAGTCAGTTTCTGAAACATTTTCTGCTCATCCACAGTTTCTACAATCTTATTCCCTTTGATTTTAGAAATGAGACAGGGAATTATACATCACCAGTGAATTATAGATGTTGGACAGACTGCAAGGATTAATACCTGTTTGTGTTTTAAAGCCACACTGCAATTTGTGCATACTTTTAAAGACTGGGGCGAGCCCGGACAACGATGTCAACATTAGAGCAAATGCATCCCTAGACCTTTTCACGTAAATACTTGATTTCTATGTAACATCTGCTTCTCAAGGAAAGTATAGGGTCTGTTCAACGGGATGAATGAGTGCTATAGAAGGGGGAGTAAGTGAGGGTGTAGGTCTTGGTGCTCAACAATGTAATACAGAGTGGTAGTGTGGAGCTCTGTCTTCCATAGATCAATGTGTTATTTTTACAGCTGGTATCTAAAGACAGTGGAGCTGATCTTCAGTGCGGAGGAGGTAACACGGGAAGGAGAAGAAGAGGACAAAATGAAAGGAGTAATGTGAAGAAGATATATATATATAGAGAGAGCGAATATAGCGGGCAAGCGATAATGACAAATGAGAGAGTGTGTGTGTGCGAACATCACTTTGCTGCTGCCATTTCAATGAGACGGCTGCTATAGAGGCATTTCCATCTACAAGGCCAATAATTTCACCATTCGTGTTCAATCCCCCTGGTTTGAGGTTTTCCCTGCAGCTCAGGAGGAAGGAGAACGGGTCCTTGAAGATGTCTTGGGTGGTACTAGAGAGGACAGAACCTCCAATCTGCCCTTCAAACCAGGGCTCTTTGACTAATATGATAGTGACATAAGTGTGAACATCTCACAACACATGTATTTTTAGCCTTTTATTAGGATCTCATTACCTGTTGCAAAAGCAGCAGCTACTCTTCCTGGGGTCCACTCAAAACATGAAACATGACATTATACAAACATTAATAGACAACAGCTCAAGGACAGAACTACATAAATGTATATGTAACCCACATATCAATGCATACACACAAACTATCAAGGTCAAATAGGGGAGAGGTGTTGTGCCGTGAGGTGTTGCTTTACCTGTTTTTTTTAAACCAGGTTTGCTGTTCACTTGAGAAATATGAGATGGAACAGAGTTCCCTCTGATTACAATGAAGAGCAAGACCTGCCGCTGGAAACAGGAGACAAAGGGCTGTGAGACATACGTTTAATCCTAGACACACGAAAAGTGGGATGAATACGAAGGCTACAGGGCAACAGAAGACAAACAGCAGAGGGGCTAAGGATCTTGGCGATTGGGAAAAGGCCAATAAAGTGTGGGGAAGTTTATGGGAATCCACCCGGAGGGACAAGTCATGAGTGGAGAGCCATACCCTATGCCCGAGAAGATACTGGGGAGCCGTGGTCCAGTGACGTTCCGCTTGTCGTCGATACCTGGAGGTGGTCTTGAGAAGAGTCGACCGGGCTCTCTTCCAGGTACGGCGACAGCGGCAGACAAACATCTGGGCCAAGGGTATGCCAACCTCTTCCTCTTGCTCAGGGAGGAGCGGGGCATGATATTTCAGGGAACACTTGAAAGACAGGAGCCCAGTGGTAAGGCTTGGGAGGGTGTTGCGGGCGTATTCCATCTACACGAGTTACTGGCTCCAGGTGGTGGGTTTGGCGGAGACACGGCAGCGAAGAGTCGTCTCCAGGTCTTCATTGGCTGTTGGACTGTGGGTGGCACCCGGAGGACAGGCTGGCCAATGGCCCAATAAGAGTGCAGAACGCTTTTCAGAAACGGGACAAGAATGGAGGGCCCCGGTCAGAGACCATGTCCACCAAGTGTCCAATGATCCAGAAGTCTGCTGCACCATGAGCTTGGTCGTCTCTTTGGCAAAGAGATGCTTGGGGAGAGGAATGAAGTGGGCGGTGTTGGAAAACCTGTCCACTACTGTCAGAATGGCAGTGTTGCCTTCAGATGGGGGAAGAACGGGGATAAAGTCCAGGGATATGTGAGACCAGGGATGGTGAGGGACAGGCAGTGGTTGAAGAAGACCAGACGGAGCTTGCCGGCGATGAAAGCGAATATGTCTGGGACAATGGTAGACGTTGCTGCACAAAGGGTCCGACGGGTTCCCGGGTGGCAGGCAAGCCTGGAGGAGTGGGCCCACTCCAGGACCGAGGAGTGGACAGCGTCAGGAACAAGCCTGGAGGAGTGGGCCCACTCCAGGACCGAGGAGTGGACAGCGTCAGGAACAAGCCTGGAGGAGTGGGCCCACTCCAGGGCAACAATTATCTGGGCCTGATGCTGTCCACTCCTCGGTCCTGGAGTGGGCCCACTCCTCCAGGATGGGAACACTGCGCCTCACAGACCTGCTTCCATTTTCCACAGCTGAGTGCCGTCACCAGACATGAGGTGGGAAGGATGGTCTCGGGGTCCGAGGGTGTAACCGCAGATCTATAGCGACATGACAGAACACTCAGGATGTACGCTGGGGCCAATCCACTACCGCTCTCACCTTCCCAGATTCCCAAATTCCCAATCTGACCCTCAAACCATCACGGTCACCTAATAATCCCCAGTTTACAATTGGCTCATTCATCCCCCTCCTCTCCCCTGTAACTATTCCCCAGGTCGTTGCTGCAAATGAGAACGTGTTCTCAGTCAACTTACCTGGTAAAATAACGGATAAATAAAAAATAAAAATAAAAAATAAATAAATAAAAAAATCCGTCTGTACATTCCCTGCAGCGATGATGCAACCAAGAAAGGGGACAGAGGAGTGGTGGAATTCGCATTTCTCCACTTTCACAAAAAGCTGGTTCTCCAGGAGGCGCTGGAGGACATGTCGGACGTGGAGCACATGTTCTTTGGCTGAGTGGGAGAAAACAAGGATGTCATCAAGGTAGACGAAAATGAACCGGTTCAACATGTCGCGGAGAACATCATTAACCAGGGCCTGGAACACAGCAGGGGCGTTGGTAAGTCCAAATGGCATGGCCAGGTATTCATAGTGGCCCGTGGCCGTTTCTTCCACTCGTCCCCTTCCCGTATCCGCACAGATGGAGAAGTTCCGCAGGTCCAACTTGGAGAAAACGGTGGCCTCCTGGAGCTGTCGATGAGTGGTAGAGGGCAGCGTTTCTTCACCGTGATGTCATTAAGACCGCGGTAGTTAACTTCTTAGGACTGAGATCGATATGACAACAGCCAGTGAAAGTGCAGGGCGACAAATTCAAAACAACAGAAATCTCATAATTAAAATTCCTCAAACATACAAGTATTTTATACCATTTTAAAGGTAATCTTGTTCTCAATCCCACCACAGTGTCCGATTGCAAATAGGCTTTACAGCGAAAGCACCACAAAAGATTATGTTAGGTTCAGAGCCAAGTCACAGAAAAACACAGCCATTTTTCCAGCCAAAGAGTGGAGTCTCAAAAATCAGAAATAGAGAGAATTAATCACTAACCTTTGATGATCTTCATCAGATGACACTCATAGGACTTTATGTTACACAATACATGTATGTTTTGTTCGATAAAGTTCAAATTTATGTAAAAAAATCTCAGTATACATTAGCGCGTTATGTTCAGTAGTTCGAAAAACATCTGGTGAGTTTGCAGAGAGCCACATCAATTTACATAAATACTCATTATAAATGTTGATGAAAATACAAGTGTTATACATGGAAATATAGATAAACTTCTCCTTAATGCAACCGCTGTGTCAGATTTCAAAAAAGCTTTACAGAAAAAGCAAACCATGCACTAATCTGAGTACGGCGCTCAGAGACCCAACAAGCCAAAAAGATATCCGCCATACTGTGCAGTCAACAGAAGTCAGAAATAACATTATAAATATTAACTTACCTTTGATGAACTTCATCAGAATGCACTCCCAGGAATCCCAGTTCCACAATAAATGTTTGATTTGTTTGATAATGTCCATCATTTATGTCCAAATAGTACTACTTTTGTTAGCGCATTTGGTAAACAAATCAAAACTCACGAAGCGCGTTCACTAGTTGCAGACGAAATGTCAACAACTTATATTTAAAGTCCATAGAAACATGTCAAACGATGTATAGAATCAATCTTTAGGATGTTTTAACATAAATCTTAAATAATATTCCAACCAGAGAATTCCTTTGTCTTCAGAAAAGCACTGGAATGGGAGCTACTTCTCATGTGAATGCATTAGACCAGCTCGTGGCTGCTGGCAGACCTATGACTCATTCCCCTCTCATTCAGTCCCCCTTCACAGCAGAAGCCACAGACACGTTTCTAAAGACGGATGACATCTAGTGGAAGCCTTAGTAAGTGCAACATGACCAATATCCCACTGTATCTTCAATAGGGGCTGAGTTGAAAATCGACCAACCTCAGATTTCACACTTCCTGGTTGGATTTTCTTCTCAGGTTTTTGCCTGCCATATGAGTTCTGTTATACTCACAGACATCATTCAAAACAATTTTAGAAACTTCAGAGGGGTTTCTATCCATATATACTAATAATATGCATATATTTGCAACTGTGACTGAGGATCAGGCAGTTTACTCTGGGCACCTCTGGGCACCTTATTCATTCAAGCTACTCAATACTGCCCCAGCCATAAGAAGTTTTAAACTCAGGTTTTCAAAACTCCTGACATTTAATCCTTGTAAGAATGCCCTATCTTAGGTCAGTTAGGATCACCACTTTATTTTAAGAATGTGAAATGTCAGAATAATAGTAGAGAGAATGATTTATTTCAGCTTTTATTTATTTCATCACATTCCCAGTGTATTAGAAGTTTACATACACTCCATAAGTATTTGGTAGCATTGCCTTTAAATTGTTTAACTTGGGTCAAACATTTTGGGTAGCTTTCCACAAGCTTCCCACAACAAGTTGGGTGAATTTTGGCCCATTCCTCCTGACAGAGCTGGTGTAACTGAGTCAGGTTTGTAGGTCTCCTTGCCAGCACAAGCTTTTTCAGTTCAGCCCACACATTTTCTATCGGTTCGAGATCAGGGCTTTGTGACGGCCACTCCAATACCTTGACTTTGTTGTCCTTAAGCCATTTTGCCACAACTTTGGAAGTATGCTTGGGGTCATTGTCCACTGGAAGACCCATTTGCAACCAAGCTTTACCTTCCTGAGTGATGTCTTGAGATGTTGCTTCAATATATGCACGTAATTTTCCTCTTCATGATGCCATCTATTTTGTGAAGTGCACCAGTCCCTCCTCCAGCAAAGCACCCCCACAACATGATGCTGCTACCCCCGTGCTTCACGGTTGTGATGGTGTTCTTCTGCTTGCAAGCCTCCCCTTTTCCTCCAAACATAACAATGGTCATTATGGCCAAACAGTTCTATTTTTGTTTAATCAGACCAGAGGACATTTCTCCAGGTGCAGTTGCAAACAATAGTCTGACTTTTTAAAGGCGGTTTTGGAGCAGTAGCTTCTTCCTTGCTGAGCGGCCTTTCAGGTTATGTCGATGTAGGACTTGTTTTACTGCGGATAGAGATACTTTTGTACCTGTTTCTTCCAGCATCTTCACAAGGTCCTTTGCTGTTATTCTGGGATTGTATTTGCACTTTTCGCACTTAACTACGTTCATTTCTAGCAGACAGAACGCATTTCCTTCCTGAGTGGTAAGACGGCTGTGCGGTCCCATGGTGTTCATACTTGCTTACTATTGTTTGTACAGATGAACGTGGTACCTTCAGGCGTTTGGAAATTGCTCACAAGGATGAACCAGACTTGTGGTGGTCTACAATTTTTTTTCTGAGGTCTTGGCTGATTTCTTTTGATTTTCCCAAGATGTCAAGCAAAGAGGCCCTGGGTTTGAAGGTAGGCCTTGAAATACATTCACAGGTACACCTCCAATTGACTCAAATTATGTCAATTAGCCTATCAGAAGCTTCTAAAGCCATGACATCATTTTCAGGAATTGTCCAAGCTTTTTAAAGGCACAGTCAACTTAGTGTATGTAAACTTCTGACCCACTGGACTTGTGATACAGTGAATTATGAGTGAAATAATGTGTCTGTAAACAATTGTTGGAAAAATTACTTGTGTCATGCACAAAAGTAGATGTCCTAACCGACTTGCAAAAACTATAGTTTGTTGACAAGAAATTTGTGGAGTGGTTGAAAAACGAGTTTTAATGACTCCAACCTAAGTGTATGTAAACTTCCGACTTCAACTGTATGTTCGAGACCCGCTAGAGGAGTCATTATTTGGAAACAGTTACAACACACTTATCTGATCTAATTAAAATGAGTTTCTCATTGAAAGATGGAAATCTGTAGTATTGCCCCTTGAGCACGAATTATGACCACATTTCTACTACCTCTCATAAGATATCAATATTTATTAATTCAATATAGCTGAGCGTCTCTCCATTGTCTTCTTGAAATCCACGCCACATACCAAATATATAATTAATTTAAAATGGATGTAACATCTACATATAGCACCTTTAAAATATTGTGAGTTCTGTGATTTGTCCTGTGTTATTCTCTTACTATCGTCTGTTTTTCCACATTAATTCTCTGTCGTGCATCCCTTTGGTATTACTGGAATTATTATTGCTTAAATGGCTAATATGAGACAATACAGAGATACTACTGTAAATATACACATTTCTGATATTCTGAGAAAATGGCAACCATGTTCTGTGTATGTTTCTATCACAAGCAACTCTACCACCTGGGCCATGTATCAGACTAAAAATAGGGAACGTTACAGATAGAAATGCAATGGCAAGAGTTGATGATGGGATGATCAGCTATCTTGAATTCTATTGATTCCCAACTTTCAATGATACATTCATGTTAATTACACTATATATCCAAAAGTATTCAGACATCCTTTCAAATGAGTGGATTTGGCTATTTCAGCCACACCTGTTGCTGACAGGTGTCTAAAATCAAGCACACAGCCAAGAAATCTCCATAGACAAACATTGTCAGTAGAATGGCCCATACCGAAGAGCTCATACGATGCCACCTTTCCTGCAAGTCAATTCGTCAAATTGTTGCCCTGCTAGAGCTGTCCCGGTCAACTGTAAGTGCTGTTATTGTGAAGTGGAAATGTCTAAGAGCAACAACGGCTCAGCCACGAAGTGGTAAGCCACACAAGCCCACAGAACGGGATCGCTGAGTGCTGAAGCATATAACACGTAAATATTGTCTGTCCTCTGTTGCAACACTCACTACCAATTTCAAAACTGCCTCTGGAAGCAACATCAGCACAACAACTGTTCTTCGGGAGCTTCATGAAATGGTTTTCCATGGCCGAGCACACAAGCCAAAGATCCCTATGCTCAATACCACGCGTCGGCTGGAGTAGTGTAAAGCTCACCGCCAGTGGACTCTGGAGCAGTGGAAACAAGTTCTCTGGAGTAATGAATCATGCTTCACACTCTGGCAGTTCAACGGATTAAACTGGGTTTGGTGAATGCCAGGAGAACACTACCAGCCCAAATGCATAGTGCCAGCTGTAACATTTGGTGAAGAGGAATAATGGTCTGGGACTGTTTTTCATGGTTCAGGCTAGGTGCCTTAGTTCCAGTAAAGGGAAATCTTAACGCTACAGCATACAATGACATTCTAGACGATTCTGTGCTTCTAACTTTGTGGCAACATTTTGGGGAAGTTCCCTTTCCTGTTTCAGCATGACAATGCCCCCGTGCACAAAGCAAGGTCCATACAGAAATGGTTTGTGGAGAATGGTGTGGAAGAACTTGACAGGCCTGCACAGAGGCCTGACCTCAACCCCATCGAACACCTTTGGGATGAATTGGAATGCCAACTGCGAGCCAGGCCTAATCGTCCAACATCAGTGCCCGACCTCATTAACTCTCTTGTGGCTGAATGGAAGAAAGTCCCTGCAGCAATGTTCCAACATCTAGTGGAAAGCCTTCCCAGAAGAGTGGAGGCTGTTATAGCAGCAAATGGGGGACCAACTCCATATTAATGCACATGATTTTGGAATGAGATGTTTGACAAGCAGATGTTCACATACCTTTGCTCATGTAGTGTAGAACAGATTATAACAATGTTATATAATGTGTTATAACAATTGTCCAATGACATTAACGGAATTTTACAAAAAAAAACTAGTTTTTCAACCACTCCACAACTTTCTTGTTAAAAACTACAGTTTTTGCAAGTCAGTTAGGACATCTGCTTTTTTGTAATTATTCCAATAATTTTTTACAGATAGATTATTTCACTTAAAATGTACTGTAGCACAATTCAAGTGATACACTAAGTTGACTGTGCCTTTAAACATCATTTGAGTCAATTGGAGGTGTACCTGGGGATATATTTCAAAGCCTACCTTCAAACTCAGTGCCTCGTTGCTTGACATCATGGGAAAATGAAAAGAAATCAGTCAAGACTTCAGAAAAAAAAATTGTCGACCTCCACGAATCTGGTTCATCCTTGTGAGCAATTTCCAAAGGCCTGAAGGTACCACGTTCATCTGTACAAACAGTAGGTCGCAAGTATAAACACCATGGGACCACGCAGCCATCATATCGCTCAGGAAGGAGGTGCGTTCTGTCTCCTAGAGATGAATGTACCACGTTCATCTGTGAAAACAATAGTACGCAAGTATTGTACACTCGAAGTACACCCAAGAAAATATTTGATCATAGAGATTCAGGAGTATCATTATAACAGATTAATATGCCCCACCAACATTAGACAACTACACTGCAATGCTTTAAATTACTGAAAATGTGTAAATCAAATCAGTGATGATAGAATAGTCAGATTAACTGATACCTTACATGGACATGGTGGCATAGCAGGATTATTGGAGTATCGGGAACTAAGAGGTTGTGAGATAAAATCCCAGGTGAGGACCTGTTGAATAATAATGACTAATTAATTGAACATGCAAAATGTATTCATGTATGTCAAATATGTCAGTTGAAAACACTAAAAGCATTTTGTGTGAGTATTGCCAACAAAGAGCTGTGAATGCATCAGTGGTTCCTTTTCTTTTGCGGTGTTGCTATAGGCCACCAAGTGCTAACAATCAATATTTAAATTGTCACACCCTGATCTGTTTCACGTCTTTGTCTCGTCTCCACCACCCTCCAGGTGTTGCCCATCTTCCTCAATATCCCCAGTGTATATATACCTGTGTTCTCTGTTTGTCTGTTTCCAGTTCGTCTTGTCATGTCAGGTCTTACCAGCGTGTTTTCCCATCTCCCTGCTTTCTCAAGTTCTGTATCCTAGTTTCCCCAGTTCCGTACCTGCCTGACTCTGACCCGTTTACAAAACTCTCTGCCAGTCCTGACCCCGAGCCTGCCTGCTATTCTGTACCTTATTGACTCTGCCCTGGATTATGGACCTCTGCCTGCCTTTGGCTAAGGTGTATGTAAACTTCTGACTTAAACTGTAGGTAGAATGTTCCCCTAACTAACAAAAAACTGGACACTCAAACATTAGGGGAACATTACAGGTGACAAAAACATTCTCTCTCCCTAGAATGTTAGCTGGGGTGCTCCTGATGCTGTTACATTAGAGGTGGGCGGCCACTTCTGAGCCACAGGAACGGTTATCAATAACTACTGTATGATTGTGCAACATTCACTGAGTGACATTACAGTATGTGTCACACCCTGATCTGTTTCATCTGTCTTTTTGCTTGTTTCCACCGCCAACCAAGTGTCTCCCATCTCCCCTCATTATCCCCTGTGTATTTATACCCCTGTTCTCTGTATGTCTGTTGCCAGTTCGTTTTGTACGTCAAGCCTACCAGCGATTTCCCCCTTGTTCCTGTCTTTTCTATGGTTCCTGTTTTCTAGTTTTACCTGTTTTGACAATTCTGCCTGCCCTGACCCTGAGACTGCCTGCCGTTCTTTACCTTTTGGACTCAGGATTACTGACCTCTGCCTTCCCTTGACCTGTCGTTTTTCCTGTCCCCTGTTCTAATAATACACTTTTTTTTTTACTTTGACACTGTATGCATCTGGGTCTTCCCTAAAACATGATAGTGTATTGCAAGAGGTATTGCATTTTTGGTTTTTGCATAAATCATTAAAAGTCAACCAAGAACTGTTTCCCAGTGGGTCAAAATTATGTTCAGTCTTTCTGTAAGCAGAAGATTAAGACTAGAAATTACTAGAAGGGATGGGCCCCATGGTGCAATAAGTCCTTTGACAAACTCAGTGGGGGAAACAGAGTACACAACTACACAATAAACCAGACTAACATCCTCACAGTTTACACTGTGTGTGGCTGTTGTTTCTGCCATTTTGTAGCCCTGCTGTGATTTACTGATTAACCAAACACCAGTGTCTAGACCGAAAATGTGCAACAGCTTTCAGCTTGTTTTTCAGAGAACATGGGATGTTGTTTTCAGAAAGTGTTTTGATGAGAAGCAATGTCATGGGATGCAATTATATTATTATTATCATTATTGAAAAAAAGCACCACCATGTGGTGGTCTCCAAAAGAGTTTTCGATTATAGGTATACAGAAGCTAAAGGAATGGCTATGCAAGTAGGCTAACATGCAACATAGCAGTAATCACAGTTTACAGCAGAGTTTGTAATTAGCAGCTACCATGCTATACAATATATACAAGCCAAGCTAGCATACTAGGCTAGTAGGCCACTGTCTGTGGGTTGGCATACAGTAACCAGTCAATAACTGGAGGCTAGCACACTAGGCTAACAATGCTACTAAGTGATCAGTAGCCATCTTGGTAGAGGCTAGTGCCTTATGAGGAAGTGACTGGGTGTTCTGACATCAACGGTTGGACATTTTAGGTGAGTAACAAGAAGGACTAGCTGGTAGCCATCTGGGGTTATATCAAATCACATTTTATTTGTCACATACACATGGTTAGCAGATGTTAATGCGAGTGTAGCGAAATGCTTGTGCATCTAGTTCCGACAATGCAGTAATAACCAAATAGTAATCTAACCTAACAATTCAACAACTACTACCTTATACACACAAGTGTAAAAGGATAAAGAATATGTACATAAAGATATATGAATGAGTGATGGTACAGAACGGCATAGGCAAGATGCAGTTGATGGTATCGAGTACAGTATATACATATCAGATGAGCAATGTCGGGTATGTAAACAAAGTGGCATAGTTTAAAGTGGCTAGTGATACATGTATTACATAAAGATGCAGTAGATGATATAGAGTACAGTATATACATATACATATGAGATGAGTAATGTAGGGTATGTAAACATAATGTTAAGTGGCATTGTTTAAAGTGTCTAGTGATACATTTTTACATCAATTTCCATTATTAAAGTGGCTGGAGTTGAGTCAGTATGTTGGCAGCAGCCACTCAATGTTAGTGGTGGCTGTTTAACAGTCTGATGGCCTTGAGATAGAAGCTGTTTTTCAGTCTCTCGTTCCCTGCTTTGATGCACCTGTACTGACCTCGCCTTCTGGATGATGTCGGGGTGAACAGGCAGTGGCTCGGGTGGTTGTTGTCCTTGATGATCTTTATGGCCTTCCTGTGACATCGGGTGGTGTAGGTGTCCTGGAGGGCAGGTAGTTCGCCCCCGGTGATGCGTTGTGCAGACCTCACTACCCTCTGGAGAGCGTTACGGTTGTGGGCGGAGCAGTTGCCATACCAGGCGGTGATACAGCCCAACAGGAAGCTCTCGATTGTTCACCTGTCAAAGTTTGTGAGTGCTTTTGGTGACAAGCCAAATTTCTTCAGCCTCCTGAGGTTGAAGAGGCGCAGTTGCGCCTTCTTCACAACGCTGTCTGTGTGGGTGGACCAATTCAGCTTGTCTGTGATGTGTACGCCGAGGAACTTAAAACCTACTACCCTACTGTCCCTTCGATGTGGATAGGGGGTGCTCCCTCTGCTGTTTCCTGAAGTCTACAATCATCTCCTTTGTTTTGTTGACATTGAGTGTGAGGTTATTTTCCTGACACCACACTCCGAGGGCCCTCACCTCCTCCCTGTAGGCCGTCTCATCGTTGATGGTAATCAAGCCTACCACTGTAGTGTTGTCTGCAAACTTGATGATTGAGTTGGGGGCGTGCATGGCCACGCAGTCGTGGGTGAACAGGGAGTGCAGGAGGGGGCTGAGAACGTACCCATGTGGGGCCCCAGTGTTGAGGATCAGATGGGTGGAGATGTTGTTACCTACCCTGACCACCTGTCGGCGGCCCGTCAGGAATTCCAGTACCCAGTTGCACAGGGCGGGGTCGAGATCCAGGGTCTCGAGCTTGATGAAGAGTTTGGAGGGTACTATGGTGTTAAATGCTGAGCTGTTGTCGATGAACAGCATTCTCACATAGGTATTCCTCTTGTCCTCTTGTCCAGATGGGTTAGGGCAGTGTGCAGTGTTGTTGCAATTGCGTCGTCTGTGGACCTATTGGGGCGGTAAGCAAATCGGAGAGGGTCTAGGGTCAGGTAGGGTGGAGGTGATATGGTCCTTGACTATTCTCTCAAAACACTTCATGATGACGGAAGTCGTTTAGCTCAGTTACCTTAGCTTTCTTGGGAACAGGAACAATGGTGGCCCTCTTGAAGCATGTGGGAACAGCAGACTGGGATAAGGATTGATTGAATATGTTCGTAAACACACCAGCCAGCTGGTCTGCGCATGCTCTGAGGACGCTGCTGGGAATGCCGTCTGGGCCTGCAGCCTTGCGAGGGTTAACACGTTTAAATGTTTTTCTCACCTCGGCTGCAGTGAAGGAGAGACCACAGGTTTTGGTAGCGGGCTGTGTCAGTGGCACTGTATTGTCCTCAAAGTGAGCAAAAAAGTTATTTAGTCTGTCTGGGAGCAAGACATCCTGGTCCGCGACAGGGCTGGTTTTCTTTTTGTAATCCGTGATTGACTGTAGACCCTGCCACAAAGCTCTTGTGTCTGAGCCGTTGAATTGCGACTCTACTTTGTCTCTATACTGATGCTTAGCTTGTTTGATTGCCTTGCGGAGGGAATAGCTACACTGTTTGTATTCGGTCACTGTTTGTATCCAGTCACCTTGCCCTGGTTAAAAGCAGTGGTTCGCGCTTTCAGTTTCGCGCAAATGCTGCCATCAATCCACGGTTTCTGGTTTGGGAATGTTTTAATCGTTGCTGTGGGTATAACATTGTCAATGCACTTTCTAATGAACTCACTCACCGAATCAACGTATTCGTCAATGTTGTTGTTGGACGCAATGCGGAACATATCCCAATCCACATGATCGAAACAGTCTTGAAGCGTGGAATCAGATTGGTCGGACCAGTGTTGAACAGACCTGAGCGCGGGAGCTTCTTGTTTTAGTCTCTGTCTGTAGGCTGGAAGCAACAAAATGGAGTCGTGGTCAGCTTTTCCAAAAGTAGGGCGGGGAGGGCCTTATATGAGTCGCGGAAGTTAGAATAACAGTGATCCAGGGTTTTACCAGCCCTGATTGCGCAATCGATATGCTGACAGAGTTTAGGGAGTCTTGTTTTCAGATTAGCCTTGTTAAAATCCCCAGCTACAATGAATGCAGCCTCAGGATATGTGGTTTCCAGTTTACATAGAGTCAAATAAAGTTTGTTCAGGGCCATCAATGTGTCTGCTTGGGGGGGAATATATACGGCTGTGATTATAATCGAAGAGAATTCCCTTGGTAGATATTGCGGTCGACATTTGATTGTTAGGAATTCTAAGTCAGGTGAACAGAAGGACTTGAGTTCCTGTATGTTGTTATGATCATACCACGTCTCGTTAATCATAAGGCATTCCCACCCGCCCCTCTTCTTACCAGAAAGATGCTTGTTTCTGTCGGCGCGATGCGTGGAGAAACCAGCTGGCTGTACCGACTCCGATAGCGTGTCTTGAGGCTACTCATCATAGCCTGGATCCTGTACTGCACCCAGAACTATGGCAAGCTGATAGATATAGCGATATGTTACATGGGATTGCAGACAGAGATAATGCTGACATGTAAGAACTAATAAAGCATGTACTTGACTTTTTACACATTTTGATGTTACAACCTGCATTTAAAATTGATTACATTGACATTTTTACAAATGCATAAAAAATGAAAAGCTGAAATGTCTTGAGTCAATAAGCATACAACCCCTTTGTTATGGCAAGCATAAATATGTTCAGGAGTAAAAATTGGCCTAAAAAGTCACATAAGTTACTCTGTGTGCAATAATATTCTTTAACATTATTTTTAAATAACTACCTCATCTCTGTACCCCACAGACAAGCAGTGATTTTAAACACAGATTCAACCACAACAGGGCACCTGTTGGTAGATGGGTGAAAAAAATAAATAAACACGGAAATAGTGAATATCCTTCAAGCATTGTGAAGTTATTAATGACACTTTGGATGTTGTATCAATACACCCAGTCACTACAAAGATACAGGAATCCTTCCTAACTCAGTTGCCGGAGAGGAAGGAGACTGCTTAGCGATGGTGACTTTAAAACAGTTACAGAGTTTAATGGCTGCTATAGGAGAAAACTGAGAATGGATCAACAACACTGTAATTCCTCCACAATACTAACCTAATTGATAGAGTGAAAAGAAGGAAGCCTGAACATAAAAATATGGCAAAGCAATTCACTTTTTGTTCTAAATAAAAAAAAATATCTTTGGGGCAAATCCAATACAACACAGTACTGAGTACCACTCTCGACATTTTCAAGCATAGGGGTGGTTGCACCATGTTATAGGTATGCTTGTAATCATTAAAGACCGGGGAGTTTTCAAGATAAAACAATGAATGTGAAGGAGCTAAGCACAGGAAAAATCCTAGAGTAAAAACCTGGTTCAGCTGCTTTCTACCAGACACTTGGAGATTAACTCACATTTCAGCAGGACAATAATCTAAAACACAAGACCAAATCTATACTGGAATTACTTACCTAGAAGACAGTGAATGTTCCTGAATGGCCGAGTTACAGTTTTGACTTAAATCTGCTTGAAAATATATGGTAAGAACTGAAAATGGTTGTCTAGGAATGATCAACAACCAAGTTGACAGAGCTTGAAGAATTTAGAAAATAATAAAGGGAGTCCTGGATGGCGCAGCTGTCAACAGCACGGCACTGCAGTGCTGAGGCGCCACAACAGCCTGGGGTGTCACAACCGGCCGTGACCGGGAGTCCCATAGGACGGCACACTATTGGCCTTCCAGGGTCGCGAAGGGTTTGGCCAGTGGGGATTTCCTTGGCTCATCTGCTCTAGCGACTCCGGTCGTCAATCGATCAGTGTTTCCTCCGACATATCAGTGCGGCTGACATCCGGGCTAAGAGAGAAGTGGGATAAGAAGTAGGCGGCCAGGCTGGTCATGTTTCTTAGTGTTACGTATACTCCCCCTCCAGCCTCTAGGTCATCAGGCTGCTGATTATCCCACACACCTATCACCATCATCTCGTGCCCCTGCGCCTCGTGACACTCACCTGGACTCCATCACCTCCTTGATTATCTTCCCTATATCTGTCACTCCCCTTGGTTCTTTCCTCAGGTGTTATTGACTCTGTTTCATGTCGGTGCGTTGTTTGTGAACTCTAACTGGCAGTTCATTGTTGATTTTATTTATTAAAACACTCACTCCTTGAACGTGCTTCCCAACTCTCAGCACACATCGTTACACTGAGGATGGATTACTCAACCTTTCGCCTCTCCCGATCCCATTGAGGAGTTGCAGAGATGAGTCAAGGTACCTAAAAAAAGTGGTAAAGAAAATATGCTTGTGGCCATACTACCCTGAACACGCCTGTTCAGGGTTGGGCTTGGTTAGTACTGGGACGGGAGACCGCCTGTGAATACCATGTGTCGTAAGCTAAAACAAAAACATTTTTAATGTGAAAATATTGTACAATCCATGTGTGCGTTTCTCACAGCTGTAATCGCTGCCAAACGTGATTCTAAAATATATTGATTCAGGGCTGTGAATACTTATGTAAATTAGATGTGTATTTTATTTTCAATAAAATAGCAACAATTTCTAAAAACATGTTTTCACTGTCATTGTGGGGTATTGTCTGTACATGGGTGAATTCAGGCTGTAACATAACAACATGTGGAATAAGTCAATGAGTATAAAAACTTACTCATGGCACTGTATAATCATATACTAACATACTGTAGCAATGGAAGCCTATAACATCCATACAGATTACATGAACACCAAATGAACTCTAACTGGCAGTAAGTACACTTACATGGTCAAAGACACACTGAACACAAGTCAGGGTCAAATGTGAGTTGATGTAGAGGACTGGAGTTTACAGAGGTTGTCTCAACCTGCCCTCCACATGGAAACAACTGAAAAGTTGAGAGGCAGAGTGGGGTTCTGCTGCTCACAGGCTAGGCCCCTGATTGGCTGATCAGGTCAGCTGCCTCTGTTCCCTGGCAACCTGGTCGATAACGCATGCAGTGGCAAGAAAAAGTATGTGAACACTTTGGAATTACCTGGATTTCTGCATAAATTGCTCATACAATTTGATCTTCATCTAAGTCACAACAATAGACAAACACAATCTGCTTTTAAATCTAATAACACAAACAATGATACATTTTCATATCTTTATTGAACACACCGTGCAAACATTCACAGTGCAGGGTGGGGAAAGTATGTGAACCCTTGGATGTAATAACTGGTTGACCCTCCTTTGGCAGCAATAACCTCAACCAAGTGTTTTCTGTAGTTGCGGATCAGACCTGCACAACGGTCAGGAGGAAATTTGGACCATTCTTATTTACAAAACTTTCAGTTCAGAAATATTCTTGGGGTGTTTGATGTGAACCGCTCTCGAGGTCATGCCACAGCATCTCAATTAGGTTGAGGTCAGGACTCTGACTGGCCCACTCTAGAAGGTGTATTTCCTTCTGCTGTTGATTTCCTTCTGTGTTTTGGGTCATTGTCCTGTTGCATCACCCAAATTTTGTTGAGCTTCAATTGGCAGACAGCCTAATATTCTCCTGCAAAATGTCTTGATAAACATGGGAATTAATTTTTCTGTCGATGATGGCAAGTTGTCCAGGCCTGAGGCAGCAAAGCAGCCCAAACCATGATTCTCCCTCCACCATACTTTACAGTTGGGATGAGGTTTTGATGTTGGTGTGCTGTGCCTTTTTCTTCTCCACACATAGTGTTGTGTGTTCCTTCCAAACAACTCAACTTTAGTTTAATCTGTCCATAGAATATTTTGCCAGTAGTGCTTTGGAACATCCAGGTTCTCTTCTTCTTCTTAAAAATTATTAGGGCTAGGTAGGCATCAGTTGTGGGCCAGAAACTGCAACCATCTTTCTATGTTCATGAGGCTAATAACTTGAATATGTTTCAAATAACTTGAATATAGGAAAGGTGTAACAATTTGTCTTTGCAGCAGGAAGTCTGATCTGTCATAATCTCTCCCCCACTGTTTTCTCTATACTCTGTGGCAGTGCCCTCTACCCCTCATCGCTTCCCACCGCCTCCCTGACCAAACACACACTACTCATCCCAGAGCTCTCGCTGTGTTCTTCAAGCTGACGGGACAGAAGTAGAACACACGCACTCTACCGAGTAAGAGAGGAGACATGCAGCAAGACACGGGAGCTGGTGTTAACTCACACCCATCCTAAAAAACACCCCAATAAAGCTTCCACTCCCCTGGGTACAATATTTCAGGCTGGAATTGATCATCTTTGTGTGTTTGAGTAAACACTTCTCCAAAGAAAGGATTTCAACCTAATCAGAGCCATACGATGGCAGTTTATGGTGTATACCAGAGTTTGAAGGTAATCTTACTCAAACTTATGGGATGATTCTCCACAGTTTTGGAGTGAGCTTTCCCCCTGAGACAGCTCTACTAATTCCCTACGTATGGATAAACCAAGCACACCACTTACTGTAGTACCCCAGCTACACGACTCAAGCAAGACATTTTATCAACTGCACCCCCACAACATTAGCCATTACAGTTTTTAACAATTGCTAACAAGCGTTTACATATACTTAAGATACTTTTTCTAAACTCTTAACACAGCAACACACCTACATCACACAATTAGCAAAATAGTTCATTTCTGCTCAAAACCACATTTTGTTCATTGAAGACCAACTCTACATTTCAAAATGCAAAAAAAACTTTCTCTACGTACATTCTATCAAAACACGCCAAACCCGACTCAATATCTAATCATTCTATCAAAACACGCCAAACCCGACTCAATATCTAATCATTCTATCAAAACACGCCAAACCCGACTCAATTTCTAATCATTCTATCAAAACACGCCAAACCCGACTCAATATCTAATCATTCTATCAAAACACGCCAAACCCGACTCAATATCTAATCATTCTATCAAAACACGACAAACCCGACTCAATATCTAATCATTCTATCAAAACACGCCAAACCCGACTCAATATCTAATCATTCTATCAAAACACGCCAAACCAGACTCAATATCTAATCATTCTGTCAAAACACGCCAAACCCGACTCAATATCTAATCATTCTATCAAAACACGCCAAACCCGACTCAATATCTAATCATTCTATCAAAACACGCCAAACCCGACTCAATATCTAATCATTCTATCAAAACACGCCAAACCCGACTCAATATCTAATCATTCTATCAAAACACGCCAAACCCGACTCAATATCTAATCATTCTGTCAAAACACGCCAAACCCGACTCAATATCTAATCATTCTGTCAAAACACGCCAAACCCGACTCAATATCTAATCATTCTGTCAAAACACGCCAAACCCGACTCAATATCTAATCATTCTATCAAAACACGCCAAACCCGACTCAATATCTAATCATTCTATCAAAACACGCCAAACCAGACTCAATATCTAATCGTTCTGTCAAAACACGCCAAACCCGACTCAATATCTAATCATTCTATCAAAACACGCCAAACCCGACTCAATATCTAATCATTCTATCAAAACACGCCAAACCCGACTCAATATCTAATCATTCTATCAAAACACGCCAAACCCGACTCAATATCTAATCATTCTATCAAAACACGCCAAACCCGACTCAATATCTAATCATTCTGTCAAAACACGCCAAACCCGACTCAATATCTAATCATTCTGTCAAAACACGCCAAACCCGACTCAATATCTAATCATTCTGTCAAAACACGCCAAACCCGACTCAATATCTAATCATTCTATCAAAACACGCCAAACCCGACTCAATATCTAATCATTCTATCAAAACACGCCAAACCCGACTCAATATCTAATCATTCTGTCAAAACACGCCAAACCCGACTCAATATCTAATCATTCTATCAAAACACGCCAAACCCGACTCAATATCTAATCATTCTGTCAAAACACGCCAAACCCGACTCAATATCTAATCATTCTATCAAAACACGCCAAACCCGACTCAATATCTAATCATTCTATCAAAACACGCCAAACCCGACTCAATATCTAATCATTCTATCAAAACACGCCAAACCCGACTCAATATCTAATCATTCTGTCAAAACACGCCAAACCCGACTCAATATCTAATCAATTCATGTTTTCTATCCAAGAGGAACATATAGTCAATTATAGCACAACGGCTTTCAAAATACTAACAGTTGATTACATTTCAAAAACTACATTACTTATGTTTCAGTTCTACCTGCATACAATAGACAAAATGAAATGAAGTAAAATGAAAATACATTTTTTTTTAACTTTAAACCACTCCACATTTTTTGGTTGAGTGTTTAATGTGTGCATTTTTGGCAACATACTATCTAAAAGTGAATGTGTCATCTTTACTTTATAGAATGTACAGTAGAAAAAATTGTACGTGACAGAATTGCTGCAGTAAAAGCTTTATTAGCAACATGAAATTACTGCCAGTGATCAACAACACATCCAACATACATGGCCTTTGGTTCAACAACACATCCAACATACATGGCCTTTGGTTCAATAACACATCCAACATACATGACCTTTGGATCAACAACACATCCAACATACATGGCCTTTGTTTCAACAACACATCCAACATACATGACCTTTGGTTCAACAACACATCCAACATACATGACCTTTGGTTCAACAACACATCCAACATACATGACCTTTGGTTCAACAACACATCCAACATACATGGCCTTTGGTTCAACAACACATCCAACATACATGACCTTTGGTTCAACAACACATCCAACATACATGGCCTTTGATTCCAAATGTGTAAAAATAAAACACAATTACAATAAAAAAAGCACAGAAGGGAAAAATCTCTAAAATGCCCAGTCGTGTTCTAATCTATACCATCTTCAGCATTTGGCCACATGTTCTCGTCCACATCACTTCTTATGTCGTCTCTCGCTATGCACCTTGGATAGAAACGCTTGGCCTGCCTTGTCCACCCCTGGCAGTCTTCAGCTGAGATGTCTCTGCAGCCAGCATCCGTTGTATCCAGGAGGGGCATTTGGTCATGTGACCGATGATCATACACTTTCCACCTCCAGGCAGAAAAAAAATCCTCAATGGGGCTGAGGAAAGGTGAGTAGGGGGGGAGGAAAAGGGAAACCATTCTTAGATGGGATGCAAACCTGTTTGTGATTGCATGTGAATGGTGGAATGCTACATTGTCCCATACATTCACAAATGTCCTCATGTTCCCCCCCACCTTTTCCCTTTCTGCTTCTGGCACCAGTTGTTGGTGGAGGTCATCTATAAACAAAAGCTTGCTGTAGGTTTCAATCTGACATTTCTGCAGGGACAAACCAGCACTCAAGATTGCAGCACACATTGTGATATTTGCTCCTCTCTGACCTGGCATATCAACGGTGACCCTTTTCCCGATGACGTTTCTTCCCCGCTGATGTGTTTTTGCCAGGTTAGGGCTAGACGTTCCTCTACCGGGACAACTTCCGGTGAACTGGAGGGCGAGCAATTCAAATAATCATACAAATTATGGATATTAAACATTTAGGTAAATATAAGTTTCTTATATCGGTTGAAAGCTTAGATTCTTGTTAATTTAACTGTGCTGTCCGATTTACAGTAGCCATTACAGCAAAAGCATGCCATGCGATTGTTTGAGGACGCCGCCCCACATCAAAATATTTTTCCACGAACACAGGTTTCATAAATTCACAAATAGCGATTAAATGTTTACTTGCTTTTTGAAAATCTTCCTCTGATTTGTCATCCAAAGGGTCCCAGCTATACAGTGCCTTGCGAAAGTATTCGCCCCCCTTGAACTTTGCGACCTTTTGCCACATTTCAAGCTTCAAACATAAAGATATAAAACTGTATTTTTTTGTGAAGAATCAACAACAAGTGGGACACAATCATGAAGTGGAACGACATTTATTGGATATTTCAAACTTTTTTAACAGTTCAAAAACTGAAAAATTGGGCGTGCAAAATTATTCAGCCCCTTTACTTTCAGTGCAGCAAACTCTCTCCAGAAGTTCAGTGAGGATCTCTGAATGATCCAATGTTGACCTAAATGACTATGATGATGTAGCGCCACCTTTTGCTGCGATTACAGCTGTAAGTCGCTTGGGGTATGTCTCTATCAGTTTTGCACATCGAGAGACTGACATTTTTTCCCATTCCTCCTTGCAAAACAGCTCGAGCTCAGTGAGGTTGGATGGAGAGCATTTGTGAACAGCAGTTTTCAGTTCTTTCCACAGATTCTCGATTGGATTCAGGTCTGGACTTTGACTTGGCCATTCTAACACCTGGATATGTTTATTTTTGAACCATTCCATTGTATATTTTGCTTTATATTTTGGATCATTGTCTTGTTGGAAGACAAATCTCCGTCCCAGTCTCAGGTCTTTTGCAGACTCCATCAGGTTTTCTTCCAAAATGGTCCTGTATTTGGCTCCATCCATCTTCCCATCAATTTTAACCATCTTCCCTGTCCCTGCTGAAGAAAAGCAGGCCCAAACCATGATGCTGCCACCACCATGTTTGACAGTGGGGATGGTGTGTTCAGCTGTGTTGCTTTTACGCCAAACATAACGTTTTGCATTGTTGCCAAAAAGTAAAATTTTGGTTTCATCTGACCAGAGCACCTTCTTCCACATGTTTGGTGTGTCTCCCAGGTGGCTTGTGGCAAACTTTAAACAACACTTTTTATGGATATCTTTAAGAAATGGCTTTCTTCTTGCCACTCTTCCATAAAGGCCAGATTTGTGCAATATACGACTGATTGTTGTCCTATGGACAGAGTCTCCCACCTCAGCTGTAGATCTCTGCAGTTCATCCAGAGTGATCATGGGCCTCTTTGCTGCATCTCTGATCAGTCTTCTCCTTGTATGAGCTGAAAGTTTAGATGGACGGCCAGATTTGCAGTGGTCTGATACTCCTTCCATTTCAATATTATCGCTTGCACAGTGCTCCTTGGGATGTTTAAAGCTTGGGAAATCTTTTTGTATCCAAATCCGGCTTTAAACTTCTTCACAACAGTATCTCGGACCTGCCTGGTGTGTTCCTTGTTCTTCATGATGCTCTCTGCGCTTTTAACGGACCTCTGAGACTATCACAGTGCAGGTGCATTTATACGGAGACTTGATTACACACAGGTGGATTGTATTTATCATCATTAGTCATTTAGGTCAACATTGGATCATTCAGAGATCCTCACTGAACTTCTGGAGAGAGTTTGCTGCACTGAAAGTAAAGGGGCTGAATCATTTTGCACGCCCAATTTTTCAGTTTTTGATTTGTTAAAAAAGTTTGAAATATCCAATAAATGTCGTTCCACTTCATGATTGTGTCCCACTTGTTGTTGATTCTTCACAAAAAAATACAGTTTTATATCTTTATGTTTGAAGCCTGAAATGTGGCAAAAGGTCGCAAAGTTCAAGGGGGCCGAATACTTTCGCAAGGCACTGTAACATGTAGTGTCGTTTTGTCAGATAAAAGCGCTTCAGCGATACTGGACTCACTCAATCACCTGTTTATTACCTCTCCTATATTTGTCGGTTCCCTGCTCTGTTCCCGCTGCTGCATTGTCTCTCATATGTCCGTGTTTCCTGTGTGCTGACGCTGTTCCTGTCTTGTTCTATGTCTGTTCCCGAATAAATGTCTGACTCCCCGTACCTGCTTCTCCTGTCTGGCGTGGGTCCTTACAATTCCAAAGGGTTCACATTCTTTTAACTGTAGGTGTGAGTTGGCCTCTGCCACTGGACAATAGGGCCAGGCTGAGGTATGGAATGGTAACTTCTGCTGCAGCTGAAAAGTCACATAGAGTGGGTCTATAATATATTATGTCCTAGCCAGAGAGAGATCAGTGAGGGTTTAATGATTAACGTTATAGGATTCTGTCCAATTATTTTTATTATTATTATTTTGCTGGTGTGGAATCTCAGTAGTGTGAGAAGAATAGTTGGAATGTACTATGGAAGATAAGACTGAACGTTTAAACTGTGTGTGTGTGTGTGTGCTTTCGTTTGTGTGCTTGGGAGGGTTAGAGTAATGGCATAAATAACATGTAGAGAAAACTACAAATATCCATAGACTGCACAGCCATAAACATTTTTTTTTTTTTTATAATTCTGAATCGGAACTTATTTAGCATTCTTCACACATCATCACCCAAGATAAAGCAGTGATCTGTTTGTCCATTGAATCACAAACACCACCCTCCAAATACAGAATGCAAATCAGTATGAGTGCTGGGGAGCAGTTCATTATCTCTAATCCGCCATCTTATTTTGGGGGAAATCATGATTGCCGAACAATGAAATGCTGATTAGCTGTTCAGACAAAGGGATGCAGTGATAGACAGGATTGTTTTTGAACAAAGCCGGAGACTAATTGTACGTGTTTGTGAGTGTGTGTGTGTGTGTGTTAATCGCTACTCTCCGCACGAGGGCACAGAGACGGGTATTTGTTCTCTAACGCTAATTAAGTAGAATTACATGCAATAACACAGTGTTAGCGCTCGGGTGTGTTCTTCCCTCTTGTTCCTAAATACTAACTACTGAGTAATTAAGGGGGGCATGAGAGGAAGGAGGAAGACGAGGAGGGAAAGTGGAACAACAGTCGTGTGACTTATCATGTGAATCCTCAGTCAGTGTGCTCTTTAAAGACTTGATATACCTTTGTTTTGTTTTACTGTAGGAAGTGGCAGAAAATAACAGCAAGAGAGATTGTTGTCCTTTTCTAACACAGTAATTTGTTCTCTTCCGTAAAGCCTCAACATTGCCTTAGGATGTACTGTATTGTTTCGGACATGGCCTATGATGAATATATTACAGTCATTTATGCATATAGAAATGACAGGATATGCATTCCATGCGCGAAACGAAGATCTTGTTTTTTTTTTGCAAAGAAACAAATGCACAGGATCAAGATCAGGATGATTTTGTGTATGGTTTCATGGTGTCTATAAATATTGACTTTGTGTTGTATATGTTGGTGGGCCATCATGCGTTTATCATCAACTCCTATCCCCATCCATCCACAGTCTACCCTGCTGTAAAAAGACCATCCCCAGAATAAGCCAGACATAGGTAGACTTATACAGATTGAAGACAATGAGACACAGAGAAAAATAACGCATCCACAACGATATACACAGTATGTTCAGAGCAATATTGCGTAGTGAAAATCAGTTGGCTGGAGGAGTTTAGTTGAATGGCTTCCGTTTCTTTGTTTGGCTGATTAGCAGGCCAACACATCCAATAATTTTCTCCATGCCCATCAAAGCGGCTGAAAAACTAAACATCAACATTCACTTTGAAATACCGTTTTGAATGGCTGTTGTCTATAAACCTTGTCTCTACACTTGTTGCTCATCTCTTCTAATGCATTAGAAAAAGCGTCAAATCCTAAGGGTTCTGGTAGCAGCCTCAGGCCAAGTCCTGAATATCTGCTGTTATGTCAAATATATCAGATGTATCGGTATATCAATATCAAATTGTATACCTCTATTTATCTATTTCCTATTTGACAACTTTTTCGAGGATCATAGATCAGAATTTCCTTGCAGTGGTTGAAAAATAAAAACCACTAAATCAAACCTACGTCATACGAGTTTTTCCTCAACATAAATTGTAAAATAACTGGCAAAAATGTCTAACAGGAATTTCATGCTCTATGCAGTCAGAACAAAGAGCAGGGTAAGAAGAGACCCCCCTGTTAGTCCTGACAGGGTCGCGACTTTGGTTTTAGAAGTGGGGCGGACATAGCCTGGTGGGCGTTCTGGGGGTCCTACAGTGGTTCTTCCTGTAAAAGGTGCGTCGTACTGCAGCACATCCTGCGGGCCGCCGCAGGATTCTATGGCACGTTATTTAAGTGTCAGCCATTATTGCCATTAATGCTAGTTAGTGCTAGTTTGACCACCAGAGGGCATCTTTGAGAAGCATTTGACAGTTTTTAATATTGGCTGCACGAGAGAATTTAAAACCTTTTTTTGTAAGAACATAGTGCATGGGATTAATTTTAAGAAATGTAGCTTAATTAGTTTGATTAATATTATGGTGTTTCTAATCCAAGACAAATAAAAAGCGAAACCCTCAGGAAAATATGACACCATACAACGTGACCGGTCGGGAGTAGGCTACTAAGAGCAAAATAATCCGAACATTTCCACACCCTAATTGTAGTCTAACCAATATCCAAATGGAGATTCAGTGAAAAACAAATCTCATTGATTTACCAAGACCAGTGCCAATGCTTGTCTTAGAGCAGCGTGAAATGAGGCTGAAGTAGTTGACCCTACGTGGGTAGGCTATTGCTTCAAATCCTATTATAACAATTGGATGACTTTGGGTGTTCCAGTAAGCAACAATTTGTTTATATTATGTGACCCTGCTAGTCATCTATGAATGTTTGAACAGCTTGAAAAATTATTTAGCCTTTATGGCCATGTACTCTAATCTCCAACCAGTTCGGATTTAAGTATAACGTTTGTATGACTGATGCCTTTCGAGAGAGGTCTAATGCTTTAATATTTAATAATTTCTTGCAATCTGATTTCATATTCATTATATAAATAGGCCCAGTTGCACCTTCATCAGATGAACCCCAACATGTAATCTAAAGCAATATAATTCATGAATGCATTAGATGTTCTGTGTTCTTATTTACAGTAGGGATGGACAGCTGGAGGCATTTTGTTTTTCGCAAGCTTGGTTTTAGAGTGCTTAAGAATCGAATACATTGCAAGTTTGCCTATTTTGGCCTTTAGGCTGCATTTTACAACAGGAAAAATATATTATTCAATTCGATAATAAACATAGACATTTTAAAACAGTTTTTTTTAAAGTATTGATGCGTGTCTCAGAGCAGCATGAAACAGTGCTGAAATAGATGACCATACGTGGGTAGGCTATTGCTTCAAATCCTATTATAACAATTGGATGACTTTGGGTATTTCAGTAAGCAACAATTTGTTGCCTTCATTTGCCTACTTTATTCCAATATTTTTGTCATTCAGTGATATTTATTTCCATAGTAATTCGTTATGGATCCATGCAAATGTGGTTAGAAAACAAAGCATTTGGTGGACTCTGTAAAATGGACTCACTGACGGTTGAAGATGATGAGTGATCGGCAAAGGCAGTCAACATCACTCTAATCACAGTCAGAAAACAGTTGAAGAAACTTGATTGGACTTATGGAAAGGCTCTGTAAGACATTTTCTCATGTATATATATATATATATATATATATATATATATATATATATATATACAGTGGGGCAAAAAAATATTTAGTCAGCCACCAATTGTGCAAGTTCTCCCACTTAAAAAGATGAGAGAGGCCTGTAATTTTCATAATAGGTACACTTCAACTATGACAGACAAAATGAGAAAAAAAATGCAGAAAATCACATTGTATGATTTGTAATGAATTTATTTGCAGATTATGGTGGAAAATAAGTATTTGGTCACCTACAAACAAGCAAGATTTCTGGCTCTCACAGACCTGTAACTTCTTCTTTAAGAGGCTCCTCTGTCCTCCACTCGTTACCTGTATTAATGGCACCTGTTTGAACTTGTTATCAGTATAAAAGACACCTGTCCACAACCTCAAACAGTCACACTCCAAACTCCACTATGGCCAAGACCAAAGAGCTGTCTAAGTACACCAGAAACAAAATTGTAGACCTGCACCAGGCTGGGAAGACTGAATCTGCAATAGGTAAGCAGCTTGGTTTGAAGAAATCAACTGTGGGAGCAATTATTAGGAAATGGAAGAGATACAAGACCACTGATAATCTCCCTGGATCTGGGGCTCCATGCAAGATCTCACCCCGTGGGGTCAAAATGATCACAAGAACGGTGAGCAAAAATCCCAGAACCAAAAGGGGGGCCTAGTGAATGACCTGCAGAGAGCTGGGACCAAAGTAACAAAGCCTACCATCAGTAACACACTACGCCGCCAGGGACTCAAATCCTGCAGTGACAGACGTGTCCCCCTGCTTAAGCCAGTACATGTCCAAGCCCGTCTGAAGTTTGCAAGAGGGCATTTGGATGATCCAGAAGAAGATTGGGAGAATGTCAACATCATCGTGTTTGGAGGACAAAGAATGCTGAGTTGCATCCAAAGAACACCATACCTACTGTGAAGCATGGGGGTGGAAACATCATGCTTTGGGGCCGTTTTTATGCAAAGGGACCAGGACGACTGATCCTTGTAAAGGAAAGAATGAATTGGGCCATGTATCGTGAGATTTTGAGTGAAAACCTCCTTCCATCAGCAAGGGCATTGAAGATGAAACGTGGCTGGGTCTTTCAGCATGACAATGAACCCAAACACACCACCCTGGCAACGAAGGAGTGGCTTCGTAAGAAGCATTTCAAGGTCCTGGAGTGGCCTAGCCAGTCTCCAGATCTCAACCCCATAGAAAATCTTTGGAGGGAGTTGAAAGTCCGTGTTTCCCAGCAACAGCCCCAAAACATCACTGCTCTAGAGGAGATCTGAATGGAGGAATGGGCCAAAATACCAGCAACAGTGTGTGAAAACCTTGTGAAGACTTACAGAAAACGTTTGACCTCTGTCATTGCCAACAAAGGGTATATAACAAAGTATTGAGATAAACTTTTGTTATTGACCAAATACTTATTTTACACCATCATTTGCAAATAAATTCATTAAAAATTCTACAATGTATTCCATTTTCATTTTCATTTTCATTTTGTCTATCATAGTTGAAGTGTACCTATGATGAAAATTACAGGCCTCTCATCTTTTTAAGTGGGAGAACTTGCACAATTGGTGGCTGACTAAATACTTTTTTACCCCACTGTATATATATACATAATTATTATCATCCTTTTTCCCCCAGAACATCAACCATGTGTGTTCTCTTGTTTTGTACTGTTTTGTAGTTTTCACCCAATGATTCGTCTGACAAACAAAGAACTTTGCGTACTGCAGGCCCAAGCTTGGATCAAAGGTGGCGAGACATTCAATGACATCATCAAGATATATGCTGGACCCTATGTCAGAGAGGTGTTTTGGGACCACATTGTGTCTATTGTCCTGCTATTAGCCCTTGCTAATAGCCCTTGTGGGCCAACAGAGAAGTTACTTACTTTTTCCCCCTTCCATTTACCTCTTCCATTTATTCCCATAGTAATTTGTTATGGTTTGCATTGCAAATGAGTGCATAAACTGGGTCAAGAAGCCAGCAGAGTAAGTAGACCTTCTTGTAGTAAAATAAATATTAAATAAAAATAAATAAATAAAAGTCCTACAACACAGCAAATTACTCAACACTAGTGAGACTCATGTCGCCTACGGTAGGCCTACAGTATATTCCATTTTTGTAGGTCTCCTGATTTAAACCAGGTCAAACTTGTTGCAACTAAAATGTAGTTGGAATGGATTGTGACTCCGTCTTGTTCCTCGCCCTCTTTAACACCGCCAAGGCCGATTGACTCTCCACTAATGACATGACAACAGTCAACTACATTTAAAGGATTGGAGGACTAAATTAATATCTAAGGGGAATTTTTCGTTAGGGCGAATTTGGTCTGTGAGAATATCTAAGGGGCTTTTATATAATTATAATGCAGGGTTAATAATAATAATAATCGCTTCGTAAATAAGGATGCATTATGAAAGAAAAAATGAAGTGCAAGAACAGTGGTACATATTTTTTATTTAGCAACATTTTCTTTGACCAATTTTGGTCTTTAATGCAGCGCCGACAGACAAGTTCCTTACTTATTTTTTAAAACTGAAATTGCAACCAACTTTCTATAGCTTGTTTAAAAAATAACAATATGCCTCCCGGGTGGCACAGTGGTTAAGGACGCTGTACTGCAGCGCCAGCTGTGCCATCAGAGTCCCTGTGTTCGCGCCCAGGCTCTGTTGTAACCGGCTGCGACCGAAAGGTCCGTGGGGCGACGCACAATTGGCCTAGCGTCATCCGGGTTAGGGAGGGCTTGGCCGGTAGGGATATCCTTGTCTCATCGCGCACCAGCGACTCCTGTGGCGGGCTGGGTGCAGTGCAAGTTTCCTCCGACACATTGGTGCGGCTGGCTTCCGGGTTGGATGCGCGCTGTGTTAAGAAGCAGTGCGGCTTGGTTGGGTTGTGTATCGGAGGACGCATGACTTTCAACCTTCGTCTCTCCCGAGCCCGTACAGTAGTTGTAGCGATGAGACAAGATAGTAGCTACTACAACAATTGGATACCACAAAATTGGGGAGAAAAAGGGGTAAAATTCAACAAAAAAATATATACATTTTGGAGATTATTTTGTTTAAAATAACCGAAAGTGAGCGATTGTAATATGAATAAAGGGGAAAAGGACATTCTTGAACATGGGGTGAAACATTCTTACTAATTTGTAAATAAAGCCAGTTTGTTATTTAGAATTATTTATTTATGTTTTTAGAGGGAGAGAAACCAAAAGCCCACCATGCCTGTTTTTGGAAAATGCCAGTCCACACCTCTACATGAATATGGATGCTACCATCATTATGAATAATCCTGAAGGAATTGTGAATAATGATGAGTGAGAAAGTTAGACGCACAAATAGCAAACCCCAAAATATGCTAACCTCTCCTCTTTTTGTAATGGTGAGAGGTTTACGTGTCTTAGGGGTATGATATTTGTGCATCAGTAACTTTCTCACTCATCATTATTCACAATTCATTCAGGATTATCCATAATCATGGTAGAATCCACATTAATGTAGAATTGTTTAGAAACATAAACGTGACTCCAAAATGACACAATACATTATTTACCATACATTGCTATTGGGCACAAAATAATCTAAAACACAACCAAAACAAACATCAAATGCATCCAACAAATTTGTAGAGTCAAAAGCTTGATGTAGTCAATGCTATCAATGTAGGACCAAATACCTAACTTTTTACGGATGAAAACACCCTAAAATTAAAGTGGACAGTGTGGGGGACGTTCTAATGCAGAGAGAGGCTGTAGATTCGTCTAACAGCTTTATTAGAAGATTAGCAAAAATTAAGCAACCAACCATTACTAAGAATGGTTCAGAGTTGAAAGCTTAACAAACATAGTCAAGTCTCTGCTTTTATAGAAAAAGTACTACCTCTTTTGTCTACGTGGCTGTTCTGCAGATGTGTGGAAACAGGGGTGGAACACAGTGTGAAAGGTGATTGGCTTGTCTGTGCAGATTAGAATACCCAGAGGTTGATAGCACGAGAGCTCAACCATATAATTGCGTTTTGTCACAGTTCACACTATAATGTGCTCCTTCCTGCAAGGTTCCACACAGCTGACTTCCTGCAGATAGTAAACCCGTGTGATGTCTCACATGCTGCGGTCGCACCTAAATGGATCTTAGCTGTACAGTATGTACCGCCCAGTCTTATGACCAAGTCACACAAAGACAAGTTTGTATCAGGTATGAAAAACGCCAGCATATAACAAGAGACTATTCTTTAACTTCTTGGTGACAGAGGGGCAGTATTGAGTAGCTTGGATGAATAAGGTGCCCAGAGTAAACTGCCTGCTACTCTGTCCCAGATGCTAATATATGCATATTATTAGTAGTATTGGATAGAAGACACTCTGAAGTTTGAATGATGTCTGTGAGTATAACAGGCGAAAACCTGAGACAAATCCAACCAGGAATTGGGAAATCTGAGGTTTGTAGTTTCATTTAAGTGATTGCCTATCCAATATGCTGTGTCTATGGGGCCAGATTGCACTTCCCAAGGCTTCCAGCAGATGTCAACTGTCTTTAAAAAGTTGTTTGAGGCTTCTATTGTGGAAGGGTGTCGAATAAGAGCTGTTTCAACAAGTGGACTAGGCTGAGGCCAATCAGTTGTTTACTGCGCAGTCACGCGGGTGCGCCGTTCCTTCTCTTTCTGTAATGAATACGCAATTGTCCGGTTGGAATATTGTTGAAGATTTATTATAAAAGACCCTAAGGATTGATTGTAAATATCGTTTGACATGTTTCTACAAACTGTAATGGAACTCTTTTGACTTTTCGTCTGGATTTTGCGCTCGCACATTGTGCCTTTGGAATGGTGAACTAAATGCGCGAACAAAACGGAGGTATGTGGACATAAATATGGACGTAATCGAACAAATTACATTTTTTTGTGGAAGTGGGAGTCCTGGGAGTGCATTCCGATGAAGATCAGCAAAGGTAAGTGAAGATTTATAATGCTATTTATGACTATTGTTGGCTCCACAATATGGCGGGTAACTGTATGGCTTTCTTTTATGGCTGAACGCTGTTCTCAGATGATTGAATATTGTGCTTTTGTCGTAAAGCTTTTTTTAAAATCTGACACAGCGGTTGAATTAAGAACAAGTTGATCTTTAATTCTATGTAAAACATGTATCTTTCATCAAGTTTATGATGAGTATTTCTGTTATTTGATGTGGCTCTCTGCAATTTCTCCGGATGTTTTGGAGGTATTTCTGAACATGGCCAATGTAAACTGAGGTTTTTGGATGTAAATATGAACTTGATCGAACAAACCATACATTTATTGTGTAATATTGAGTCCTGGGAGTGTCATTTGATGATGATCGCCAAAGGTTAGTGATTCATTTGACCTATATTTCTGCATTTTGTGACACCTCTCTTTAGTTGGAAAATGGCTGAATGCTTTCTGTGACTAGTTGCTGACCTAACATAATGATATGTTCTGCTTTCGTCAAAAAGCCTTTTTGAAATCGGACACTGTGGTTGGATTAACGAGAAGTGTATCTTTAAAATGGTGTAAAATACTTGTATGGTTGAGGAATTTTAATTATGAGATTTCTGTTGTTTTGAATTTGGCGCCCTGCAATTTCACTGGCTGTTGGCGAGGTGGGACGCTAGCGTCCCGAACGATCCCAGAGAGGTTAAGCTGTAAAACACTGGATAGCATGACTAATTATATAATTTTCCACAACATCTGCTCCCGTTTGAGACTAAGTCTCAACCTAATAGAACATGATTTACAAGAATTTTCATGAAACAAGCATTTACATGAAGAAAAAGAGGTAAAAGGAAATACTTTCTTACACTTAGTACATTACAATTGTAAATGACCTCCGTTGTCATTGAGTTTCAATCCTTCATTCATTCTCAGAAGGGTGAAAGGAACATCTGAATTTAAACATCAGTGCATACTTTATCACCATAAACAAGGCAACTGCTTTGTTTAGACTGTCCATATTGACACGTGGTCATCATGACAGTAGGCCTTTGCTCTACCTTGGGGGCACCATTTGCAGAACCCCCATGGTGGGCATGGCCTATGGACATGCTGCACCATTAACTCAATGTTTTTACCTTGGTGTTATGGATTATCATCATCTCATCAGAAATAAATCAGTTAAGTGTTTCCTTAATGGCATGGCAAGAGTAGTCTCAACGGCTTTGCTGCACAATTTCTTAACACAAATTATAGTAATCATTATTGTAAAAAAAGATAACAAAGCCATGAATCAACCAATGAAATATTGTAGCTCTTATAATACCAAATAATGACTGAATTCCTCCAAATGGATTCCAATCGTTGACTGGTTGGTATTCATTTGCGAGATCACCGCTGAGCTCTTACAAATGTTCCACAACAATAATCAAGTTAGCCTCACCCTGGGGTATGAATGTACAACATTGGTCACCTATCATTTGGCAGCCTCTTCAGGGGATTCTAATAATACAGTGAACTTCTGTTCCGGTGAGGTGACCTCCTGTTACAAATGCATTTGAAGTTGGAAGTTTACATACAGTGAGGAGAACAAGTATTTGATACACTGCCCATGTGCAGTTTGCAACTGCACAGCATCATGTTGTGGGGGTGCTTTGCTGCAGGAGGGACTGGTGCACTTCCCAAAATAGATTGCATCATGAGGCAGAACAATTATGTGGATATATTGAAGCAACATCTGACATTAGTCAGGAAGTTAAAGCTTGGTTGCAAATGGGTCTTCCAAATGGACAATGAACCCAAGCATGCTTCCAAAGTTGTGGAAAATTGGCTTAAGGACAACAAAGTCAAGATATTGGAGTGGCCATCACAAAGCCCTGATCTCAATCCTATAGATCATTTTTGGGCAGAACTGAAAAAGTGTGTGCGAGCAAGGAGGCCTTCAAACCTGACTCAGTTACACCAGTTCTGTCAGGAGGAATGGGCCAAAATTCACCCAACTTATTGTGGGAAGCTTGTGGAAGGCATCCCAAAATGTTTGACCCAAGTTAAACAATTTAAAAGCAATGTTACCAAATACTAATTGAGTGTATGTAAACTTCTGAACCACAGGGAATGTGATGAAATGAATAAAAGCTTAAATAAATCATTCTCTCTACTATTATTCTAACATTTCACATTCTTAAAATAAAGTGGTGATCCTAACTGAACTAAGACAGGGCATTTTTACTCTGATTAAATGTCAGGAAATGTGAAAAACTGAGTTTAAATGTATTTGGCTAAGGTGTATGTAGACTTCTGCCATATATTACCAGTTATTAACTTTTCACATTACAGCCTCCATTTGTCCATGTTTTACTGTTGCAAGTGGTATGTTAATGACAGATTGGTGTCTCAATGCATTCTTAGTCTAAATTACTATAACTTTTGCAGTGTGCATACCTCCATAATATGATATCCCAAATAGGTTTAGGCCAACACTAAATCAATTTACAGACACAGTTGACCACCCCTTCCTTCTCCGCACTCTTCTTCTGGCGTTTCTTCATGTTCTGCGTCAGATAGTTTTTCAGTTCGTCCTTCAAATGGCACATGTTCAAAGTGGATGGCCCTTGATAATGTTTCTCACCTCACCTAGCTTTACAGTCCATTATGTCTTGTCCATTTTCCTACTAATACACCAGCAGCATGAAATAGGTTTTGTACGGGATCTCTCTCCATGCTCACTCCATGTGGACTCATGTCGCACTCCTGATAGAAAAGACATCAGAGAAAAGGCAGTTGATAGCTTTGACTGTACTCTGTGTACATGTTCTAGGTCTCACGGTAGAAGTGGTACAGGACAGGCCCTTAGTGAATGCCATTTTCTGCATTACTTCATCCAGTAAGGGGGGGGGGGGGGGGGGGGGGTTGAGGTTCACACTGTTCTTCTTCACATTATCCCTTCAATGCATCGAGACACCATCTGTGGTCACCTTCGCCATAACCTCAAAAGAGGACAGACCAGAACAGCAATTGAATGATTTACTGTAAGACAAATGATTATTACAACCAATATTCTTAATGCAGATTTCTAAAACAAACGTCAAAAACAATCCATCAGTCGTATATAGAATTATACTTCAGATGACACATCATATGATACTGTCCCGTCAAGCTGAATAGGCACCTTCTAAAGTAAAAATCCCATAGCCCCGCTCTTGTAATCAAACTGTTCCTTGGACATAAACTAGTCAAAATATTATACCTGTTGTTTAACAATTCTGCAAGGACCTTCAAAAAGTTGGTGCTTGCTAATCAGCTCAATATGTGACTCACCACCTGGATTTGGTCTTATGTAGCAAAAGGTGAAATAGATGTTTTTACATTGGATAAAAGTAGAGACTCAGAGCTACACAATGGTATATCATGCACTGCATTTGAGGAATAATAGGAAAGTAATTCAGCTTTGAAAGTTGATCAACTTGTAAACTCACTTTTGAGGAAAGTGCCTTTGAACGTTTTGGCATCCTCTATGTCTACACCCATTCAGCATCATTCGCAACCCCTTAAGCTTTATCCCCACCCATCTTGTTTCGCTCTCGGAGCGCACACTTGACGCTCTGGCCGATTATTTGTTTACCTCTGGATAACATGAAAACAGCCTAACCAGTTCTGCTGGCAACAATTTCATTATGCTTTTTTGGCAGACGTTTACTGACACCGACCATATTCAACGAGTTTTGTACACATGTCACGTAATGTTAGCTAACGAGCCAGTCAGCTAACGTTAGCTAGTTAAATAACAATTAACAAAGTTCCAATAATTTCAAACATTAGACTAACTAGAAAAGCAAACAGCTCTGGGAAACAAATAATAACGTCCACTAGGGAGCCAGCCAGCTGACGTTAGCTAGCTAGTTAACATTACACTTTTGCTTAAGACATATAGCTAGATAGGTAAACAATGAACCTCGCTAGGTAAACAACATTTAAGATCACACATGACACGTAATGTTAGCTAACGAGCCAGCCAGCTAACATTAGCTAGTTAAACAACAATGAACAAAGTGCCAACAATGCCTAACTAGAAAATTTGATAACTTTTGGATGCTGACAGCAGTTGCACCGATGGAAGACACAGCTTGAACTGTAGCCTACAAAAGCCTATTCCTGCTCTTTTCCCGCGGTCCATCAAACACATTTGGTGTGTCATCATAGTGGTCTCTGACTTATCGTCAGACTCGCTTAGGTGGAACCATTGAGGAAACAGAAGTGTCAAAGATTGTTTTTCGCAAACATCCTTTCTGAATTTAATAGTAATCCTCTAAGAAATCATGTAGTTTTTCAAAAGTATCTGTAATCTGATTACAATATTTTTGCTGGTAACGTAACGGATTACAGTTTCCGTTTTTTTGTAATCCGTTACTCCCCAACCCTGGAGTATAGGGAACATTTAAATATCATGCAGTAGCCTAAACCTATCCCTGTTACATTGAACAGGATGAATGGAATATGAATGAGAGTCATCCAATATGCTCCAAAAGAAATAAGGCCGTGGTCATGAAAAGAAATTGTCCTCCATCATCTTAAATAGCACTGACAGTCACTGGTCTCACAGCGTGTAAATGTTCCCAGTTTAATAATTGCACCTGCGTCTCTTTATGTTGCTGGCTGAGCTCGTGCGGATGTTTCCCTCACATAATCCCTCACCCTTGATTTAGCTATCTAACCAACTAAAAAATATGTGCACTGTCATTCAAAAAAATAGCGCCCAAGTCTTTGCAATCTCAAAAAATCCATCAGAATTCTGGGTATTTATACACTGACCTCAAGCGTCAACAAGCTTCTGATTGGTCAGTGTCAATACTCCTGGCCACCATTGATTGGCAGATGTGTGAAGCAAATGCGCATGCCCACAGAATAATTTTTTGAGGTCAAGGGAAAGTGTGAGAGGGAGGCAGCCACACGAGATCAGCCATCCACATAAAGAGATGCGTGTGTAATTATTGGATTGGGAACATTTTCATGCTGTGAGAAATTTACAAATGTATAACATTCTGCAAAATTCACCTGAGCACCGTAGACTGGTCTTCCCTGGCTGTCTGACCCTGCTGGAACACCTGTCACCATCTGATCCCACTAAGACACGATGAGAATAGTGATGCGTACAGACTGTGCACCATGACAGTGAAGTCTGTAGAGCTGTTCATACCATGTCAGTGTGAAAAGTAGGGAATTACCTAGGGAAACTGACAGATCAATAACGTTACTCTAATAAAAACTCACAATATGCTGTCAAAAAATGTCAGAATAATATCAGTCTTCAATCATTTGGTCGCTGGTTTCATCGTTTGATTCAGGTCCAGTGCAAAAATAATATCTAAAGTCAGTGCACTAGCTAGCTAATATTAGCTAACTTTTGGCTAGCTCCAATGGTAGCTACATCAACTGGTAAAAACTAGCCTAGTTAATTTACTTATTTTGAAATTGAACTAAACAAAGGCTACAAAACATTTCAATACATACAGTACAACAGCTGTCAGATACTGGTACCTGACAAATAGCTAGAGGCTAGAGCTGAAATGGCAGTGGTAGCTACTAGCTAGCTAACGTTAGCTAGCTAGTTCATTCACATCAGACAGAACTTCAGTCGAGAGGGGATGAAACATTAGCTCACTTACATGTCAGTTACACTACTGGCTCAGCGCAGGGAATAAATATATTTTTTCTCTTAAGTCAAACAGCAGTTACAGTGCCTTGCGAAAGTATTCGGCCCCCTTGAACTTTGCGACCTTTTGCCACATTTCAGGCTTCAAACATAAAGATATAAAACTGTATTTTTTTTGTGAAGAATCAATAACAAGTGGGACACAATCATGAAGTGGAACGACATTTATTGGATATTTCAAACTTTTTTAACAAATCAAAAACTGAAAAATTGGGCGTGCAAAATTATTCAGCCCCTTTACTTTCAGTGCAGCAAACTCTCTCCAGAAGTTCAGTGAGGATCTCTGAATGATCCAATGTTGACCTAAATGACTAATGAGGATAAATACAATCCACCTGTGTGTAATCAAGTCTCCGTATAAATGCACCTGCACTGTGATAGTCTCAGAGGTCTGTTAAAAGCGCAGAGAGCATCATGAAGAACAAGGAACACACCAGGCAGGTCCGAGATACTGTTGTGAAGAAGTTTAAAGCCGGATTTGGATACAAAAAGATTTCCCAAGCTTTAAACATCCCAAGGAGCACTGTGCAAGCGATAATATTGAAATGGAAGGAGTATCAGACCACTGCAAATCTACCAAGACCTGGCCGTCCCTCTAAACTTTCAGCTCATACAAGGAGAAGACTGATCAGAGATGCAGCCAAGAGGCCCATGATCACTCTGGATGAACTGCAGAGATCTACAGCTGAGGTGGGAGACTCTGTCCATAGGACAACAATCAGTCGTATATTGCACAAATCTGGCCTTTATGGAAGAGTGGCAAGAAGAAAGCCATTTCTGAAAGATATCCATAAAAAGTGTTGTTTAAAGTTTGCCACAAGCCACCTGGGAGACACACCAAACATGTGGAAGAAGGTGCTCTGGTCAGATGAAACCAAAATTGAACTTTTTGGCAACAATGCAAAACGTTATGTTTGGCGTAAAAGCAACACAGCTCATCACCCTGAACACACCATCCCCACTGTCAAACATGATGGTGGCAGCATCATGGTTTGGGCCTGCTTTTCTTCAGCAGGGACAGGGAAGATGGTTAAAATTGATGGGAAGATGGATTGGGCCAAATACAGGACCATTCTGGAAGAAAACCTGATGGAGTCTGCAAAAGACCTGAGACTGGGACGGAGATTTGTCTTCCAACAAGACAATAATCCAAAACATAAAGCAAAATCTACAATGGAATGGTTCAAAAATAAACATATCCAGGTGTTAGAATGGCCAAGTCAAAGTCCAGACCTGAATCCAATCGAGAATCTGTGGAAAGAACTGAAAACTGCTGTTCACAAATGCTCTCCATCCAACCTCACTGAGCTTGAGCTGTTTTGCAAGGAGGAATGGGAAAACATTTCAGTCTCTCGATGTGCAAAACTGATAGAGACATACCCCAAGCGACTTACAGCTGTAATCGCAGCAAAAGGTGGCGCTACAAAGTATTAACTTAAGGGGGCTGAATAATTTTGCACACCCAATTTTTCAGTTTTTGATTTGTTAAAAAAGTTTGAAATGTCCAATAAATGTCGTTCCACTTCATGATTGTGTCCCACTTGTTGTTGATTCTTCACAAAAAAATACAGTTTTATATCTTTATGTTTGAAGCCTGAAATGTGGCAAAAGGTCGCACAGTTCAAGGGGGCCGAATACTTTCGCAAGGCACTGTACCTTGCCAGCTAAATCAATAAAATAAAGAGTAGCCAGTTTCTGCTCTGCTTGATTTTTTTTTCTTGGAGAAAAAGCACAACACACACAGACAAAAGCTGCCTCTGTACACATGCTCTTTGATGTCCACAGGGTCCTAAATCCACCTGGCTGAAACTGCCATACAGCCTACCCGACCAATCTGAGAAGTCCGCATGGTCCCAAAGCACACCGTTGCAACGTATTGTATCATAGTGCAATGATACAACTGGATGGGGGGGATTTAATTTCTGAATGTGTGTGTGTGTGTGGGGGGGTCATGTCCCCTCCTTCCCAGTGAAAGTAGTAGTGTTGAAGTAGTGTTGAGATCATGAGTTATGAGCCAAGCATAAATATCAAAGAAGATCAAAACCATGGAAGGAGAAGAACAGAGGTGGAGTGAGAAGGAGAGAAAGCGAGAGAAGGCGGAGGGAGATAGGGAGAGAGAGACGGAGAGAGGATAGGCACAGAGACAGAGAGAGGGAAATATAGAGGATAGGCACAGAGACAAAGTGAGAGAGAGAGAAAGAGAGGAATAGAGTGAAACAAGTTTCAGCAGAGAGAGGGAGATAGAGACAATGGAGCGACACACAAACGTCCCCACCACCGTGTTGTTCCTATGATAAGCATCTCAAGGAAAGCTGGCGTTCCCTCCAATTTACCACAACATTAGCTTCATTACAATACAAAGGAAAGTAATGACTTTGATAATTACATTGTTTAGATCCTGCAAAGTGGGCTGCCAGAGCCAGAGGCTGTGTTTTGAGAGACCGGTTGTGTGCTGCAGTGCTACTGTAAAGGAAGAGGTAACATAACGTGTGTGTGTGCGTGTGCGTGACTGCGTGTGTGTAAGCCAGTGAGCGTGGCTGTGATGGCTAGGTGACAAACCAGGGCACCTCCAGGCCGGACACAACGAGCAAAGAGAGACAGCTCTGCCAGATTGTTGTCACTGCTTGTCACTCAACGAAAGCACAGTCTCTCTGAGAGACTATGCTGCCAATCGGTCAACAATAGGCCTGATCAGTGGCGATTTTAGCATGTAAATCTTGATGGGGCAAAAAATGAAAATATTGTGTAGATACATGCCAGCAAAGCCAAAACACAATACATTAATTGCACTATAACGATGACAAACGGTGCCCACAAACTGTTAGGGCCTACATGAAGCTGCCTCAACAGCAGAGCTTTATTTTCAGCACCATGGAGTGAATCCTTACCACTGCTACACCTGGCTATCAGCGGAGCCTTGTCTGGTGGCGAAACAGGTCATTCAGCCTCATTTGCTGCCTTTAAAAAAAACAGCTGATATGGCTGACTTGCTTAAACAAATGTGACCGACCAGCTCGATTCAGTCTTGTGCAGAAAAATTAGAAATTGTGTTTTTACATTGGATAAAAGTAGAGACTCAGAGCTAGAAAATGGTATGTCAAACATTGCAGTGGAGGAACAACGAGAAAGTTATTCTGCTTTGAAAGTTGATCAACTTGTAAGCTGCTTTTGGACCAGGTCTCTCTTGGAAAAGAGTTGTTATCTCAATGAGAAAAACCTGTCTAAATAAAGGTAAAATAAATAAAAACAGAAAAAAACTCACTTTTGAGAAAATGGCCCTTGAATATTTTGGTACCTACAAGAGGCTTCTACTTTGTCTACACCCATTCTGCATCATTCACACCCTTTAAGATTTAGACCCACCCATCTCCTTAAGGATTCACATGTGAGACTACAGTGCCTTGCGAAAGTATTCGGCCCCCTTGAACTTTGCGAACTTTTGCCACATTTCAGGCTTCAAACATAAAGATATAAAACTGTATTTTTTTGTGAAGAATCAACAACAAGTGGGACACAATCATGAAGTGGAACGACATTTATTGGATATTTCAAACTTTTTAACAAATCAAAAACTGAAAAATTGGGCGTGCAAAATTATTCAGCCCCCTTAAGTTAATATTTTGTAGCGCCACCTTTTGCTGCGATTACAGCTGTAAGTCGCTTGGGGTATGTCTCTATCAGTTTTGCACATCAAGAGACTGAAATTTTTTCCCATTCCTCCTTGCAAAACAGCTCAAGCTCAGTGAGGTTGGATGGAGAGCATTTGTGAACAGCAGTTTTCAGTTCTTTCCACAGATTCTCGATTGGATTCAGGTCTGGACTTTGACTTGGCCATTCTAACACCTGGATATGTTTATTTTTGAACCATTCCATTGTAGATTTTGCTTTATGTTTTGGATTATTGTCTTGTTGGAAGACAAATCTCCGTCCCAATCTCAGGTCTTTTGCAGACTCCATCAGGTTTTCTTCCAAAATGGTCCTGTATTTGGCTCCATCCATCTTCCCATCAATTTTAACCATCTTCCCTGTCCCTGCTGAAGAAAAGCAGGCCCAAACCATGATGCTGCCACCACCATGTTTGACAGTGGGGATGGTGTGTTCAGGCTGATGAGCTGTGTTGCTTTTACGCCAAACATAACGTTTTGCATTGTTGCATAAAAAGTTCAATTTTGGTTTCATCTGACCAGAGCACCTTCTTCCACATGTTTGGTGTGTCTCCCAGGTGGCTTGTGGCAAACTTTAAACAACAGTTTTTATGGATATCTTTCAGAAATGGCTTTCTTCTTGCCACTCTTCCATAAAGGCCAGATTTGTGCAATATACGACTGATTGTTGTCCTATGGACAGAGTCTCCCACCTCAGCTGTAGATCTCTGCAGTTCATCCAGAGTGATCATGGGCCTCTTGGCTGCATCTCTGATCAGTCTTCTCCTTGTATGAGCTGAAAGTTTAGAGGGACGGCCAGGTCTTGGTAGATTTGCAGTGGTCTGATACTCCTTCCATTTCAATATTATCGCTTGCACAGTGCTCCTTGGGATGTTTAAAGCTTGGGAAATCTTTTTGTATCCAAATCCGGCTTTAAACTTCTTCACAACAGTATCTCGGACCTGCCTGGTGTGTTCCTTGTTCTTCATGATGCTCTCTGCGCTTTTAACGGACCTCTGAGACTATCACAGTGCAGGTGCATTTATACGGAGACTTGATTACACACAGGTGGATTGTATTTATCATCATTAGTCATTTAGGTCAACATTGGATCATTCAGAGATCCTCACTGAACTTCTGGAGAGAGTTTGCTGCACTGAAAGTAAAGGGGCTGAATAATTTTGCACGCCCAATTTTTCAGTTTTTGATTTGTTAAAAAAGTTTGAAATATCCTATAAATGTCGTTCCACTTCATGATTGTGTCCCACTTGTTGTTGATTCTTCACAAAAAAATGCAGTTTTATATCTTTATGTTTGAAGCCTGAAATGTGGCAAAAGGTCGCAAAGTTCAAGGGGGCCGAATACTTTCGCAAGGCACTGTATATACTAAACAACCAAAGATTTCAAGACTAAAGGCTGGCTTATAATACAGGTCTGTTCGTAAATTTAATTTGGAGTGCCAGAGTGTGCTCTGGGCATTCGTAAACTCAGAGCATTTCACTCTTGGAGTGTTCCGTGCGCACACTGGACGCTCTGGCCAAAAAATATGGTTGATCCAAGCGTTCTGACCTAACAACAGCAGTCAATAACCCAAGCTAACTGGCTAATGTTAGCTAGCTTGCTAGCTACTTCCAGACACAAATGAGAGAACAGCTCCCTCTGAACATTTTACTCACCCTAGCAGAGCTGGTTAGGCTGTTTTTATGTTATCCAGAGCATTGGTGACTGCAACTGTGCTGCAAGCAACAATTTAATTAAGCTTTTTTGCCATCATTTACTGAAACCAATCATATTCAACAGGTGTTGAGCGTTCCTAAATGTGTCAGTTATTCTGCGCTCTGGCACACTCAGACTGCTTTGAAATTGGAGTAGGTAGCCAGAGCGAATGTACCAGCTACGTCTATTGACAGTTGTTGCAGTGACACCCTAAACGTTCTATCAAAATAGTTACTTGCATAGTGGAGTTTTTTTTAAGACATGTAGCTAGCTAAACAATGAACCATAATCGTAACGCATAACATTATTACCCTGCATGAATCTGCAGGTAGCTAACCAACCAGGTTCAGTGTTAGCTAGCTTACATTAAGATATACCTAGCAATGCAAATGGCTCTGCGATACAAATAATACTACTACACAGATCATACATGTAATGTTAGCTAGCTAGCCAGCCAGCCAGCCAGCCAGCTAAAGTTATCTAGCTAACAGCACACTTTAACTTGAAATGAAAACAACTTTCTGACAAATTTTGAAATGTTTAATATCTGAAAATGTAGCTAGCTAGACTCTCTTACCGGTATACATGGATGGACGCTTTTCCCTCTCTGTCACGGATGCCATGGTACCCTTAGTTTGAAGATGTAATCAGGTGTTTTATGTCAACAGCCTTTTGTGTTCTCTTTTAAACTCCGTCTGCATATTTGCAATCAAACGGCAGAATTTTCTCCATCTCCTTAGCTATCGTACTCTAATTGAACTGATTTCAAAACTCGGTCCTCCAGAAAGTGGAGAGCAACATTTTTGCAGTTCTACTACATGATGTCTTTCAAAAAGCTGCGTTAGAAAGGATTACCTACACATGCTGACCAGCTAATTTTATAGAAAGAAGTGGGCTACATGGCAGACCAATCCGAACTCATCTCTCGGCATGTCCAGCCCACTCATTATCTCAGCCAATCATGGCTAGCTGGAAGGTTCTTGCCTTTTTCCATGGCTAAAACAACTAGGCTCATAAGTGAACCATTTTATGCAGATTTACAGATGGTATACAAGTTTGTTATTAAGGTACATGAAAGTTCACATGTTCCAGAAGGCATTTCTGCCACAAAAAAACAAATTTTGATTTAAAAAAAAGTTTACGTTCAAATGGCGCTCCTGTGAAGGAGTGACACGTGATATACGCCTAGTTTTCAGAAATAAGTCACAAATCTGGTTTCTCCTGACAATTGAGATGTACAAACTATGGCATAAGGGGACAACGAGTGGATAAGAGGCAATCCATAATTTATATTAAGAAATTAATAAGCGTGCTAGTACGGACATAGCAAATATAACTATTTGTTTACCACTTAAGAAATATTCAGCAAGAGAATTCAGAACATGAGCCATTCTTACAGTATTCTCACTGTACACCAAATCAGAACCGTAGGATAAAGAAAGGGGGCATATTAGCAGACAATGAAAGCTCTCACAATATTCAATGATAACATTTCTCTAAAACAGGCTATAGGCTACTGTACTGATCCTCCACCAAATTTCACAGTGGGTGCCAGACCTGGAGAGGCCTACAAGCCACAGCGTCTTACATCCACTGTGACATTTGGTGGATGATTGCTGATGACCTGGGGGTGCTTCAGCAAGGCTGGAATCTGGCAGATGTGTCTCTGTGAAGGACGCATTAATCAAGCCATGTACAAGGTTGTCCTGGAAGAAAACTTGCTTCCTTCTGCTCTAACAATGTTCCCCAACTCCGAGGATTACTTTTTCCAGCAGGACAATACTCCATGCCACACAGCCAGGTCAATCAAGGTGTGGATGAAGGACCACCAGATCAAGACCCTGTCGTGGCCAGCCCAATCTCCAGACCTGAACCCCATTGAAAACCTCTGGAATGTAATCAGAGGAAGATGGATGGACACAAGCCATCAAACAAAGCCGAGTTGCTTGAACTTTTGCATCAGGAGTGGCATAAAGTCACCCAACATCAATGTGAAAGACTGGTGGCGAGCATGCCAAGACGCATGAAAGCTGTCATTAAAAATCAGGGTTATACCACCAAATATTGATATCTGAACTCTTCCTAAGTTAAAACATTAGTATTGTGTTATTTAAAAATGATAATTCACTTATTGTCTTTGCATTATTCGAGGTCTGACAACACTGCATGTTTTTGTTATTTTAACCAGTTGTCATTTTCTGCAAATAAATGCTCTAAATGACAATATTTTTATTTGGAATTTGGGAGAAATGTTGTCAGTAGTTTATAGAATAAAACAAAATGTTAACTTGACTCAAACACATACCAATAAATAATAAAACCAGAAAAACTGATCATGTTGCAGTGGTCTCTTAATTTTTCTCATTTGATTTGGCGTCCCCCCAAACCACTTATTGTTGAATTTGCTATTTCCAACTTGTTGTGTAATGTTTATGTCCAATGGCCGATGAGCACCGATACCTTTTATCTATACTTTCTCTTCATAATTTCTCTGTACAGTGAGGGAAAAAAGTATTTGATCCCCTGCTGATTTTGTACGTTTGCCCACTGACAAAGAAATGATCAGTCTATAATTTTAACGGTTGGTTTATTTGAACAGTGAGAGACAGAATAACAACACACAAAAAATCTGTAAAAACGCATGTCAAAAATGTTATAAATTGATTTCCATTTTAATGAGGGAAATAAGTATTTAACCCCTCTGCAAAACATGACTTAGTACTTGGTGGCAAAGCCCTTGTTGGCAATCACAGAGGTCAGACGTTTCTTGTAGTTGGCCACCAGGTTTGCACACATCTCAGGAGGGATTTTGTCCCACTCCTCTTTGCAGATCTTCTCCAAGTCATTAAGGTTTCGAGGCTGATGTTTGGCAAATCGAACCTTCAGATCCCTCCACAGATTTTCTATGGGATTAAGTTCTGGAGACTGGCTAGGCCACTCCAGGACCGTGATGTGCTTCTTCTTGAGCCCCTCCTTTGTTGCCTTGGCCGTGTGCTTTGGGTCATTGTCATGCTGGAATACTCATCCACGACCCATTTTCAATGCCATGGCTGAGGGAAGGAGGTTCTCACCCAAGATTTGACGGTACATGGCCCCGTCCATCGTCCCTTTGATGCGGTGAAGTTGTCCTGTCCCCTTAGCAGAAAAACACCCCCAAAGCATAATGTTTCCACCTCCATGTTTGACGGTGGGGATGGTGTTCTTGGGGTCATAGGGATCATTCTTCTTCCTCCAAACACGGCGAGTTGAGTTGATGCCAAAGAGCTCCATTTTGGTCTCATCTGACCACAACACTTTCACCCAGTTGTCCTCTGAATCATTCAGATGTTCATTGGCAAACTTCAGACGGGCATGTATATGTGCTTTCTTGAGCAGAGGGACCTTGCGGGCGCTGCAGGATTTCAGTCCTTCACAGCGTAGTGTGTTACCAATAGCTTTCTTGGTGACTATGGTCCCAGCTGCCTTGAGATCATTGACAAGATCCTCCCGTGTAGTTCTGGGCTGATTCCTCAACGATCATTACAACTCCACGAGGTGAGATCTTGCATGGAGCCCCAGGCCGAGGGAGATTGACATTTATTTTATGTTTCTTCCATTTGCAAATAATCACACCAACTGTTGTCAGCTTCTCACCAAGCTGCTTGGCGATGGTCTTGCAGCCCATTCCAGCCTTGTGTAGGTCTACAATCTTGTCCCTGACATCCTTGGAGAGCTCTTTGGTCTTGGCCATGGTGGAGAGTTTGGAATCTGATTGATTGATTGCTTCTGTGGACAGGTGTCTTTTATACAGGTAACAAACTGAGATTAGGAGCACTCCCTTTAAGAGTGTGCTAATCCTAATCTCAGTTTGTTACCTGTATAAAAGATACTTAAGAGCCAGAAATCTTTCTGATTGAGAGGGGGTCAAATACTTATTTCCCTCATTAAAATGCAAATAAATGTATGACATTTTTGACATGCGTATTTCTGAAATTTGTTGTTGATATTCTGTCTCTCACTGTTCAAATAAACCTACCATTAAAATTATAGACCGATCATTTCTTTGTCAGTGGGCAAACGTACAAAATCAGCAGGGGATCACATACTTTTTTCCCTCACTGTATATGACAAGGATTGAAGAGGATTTGGCAGTAGATTGTCGACTTGATTCATAATGATGACTGGTAGCTGAGATTTTAAAAGTATGATGTTGACATGATCAGTCCGATCAAAGCTACAGTCGGTATAACGTGATTTGTCATCGTTTTAGCTGTGGCCAATGACCTTGAGCCTTCTTGGACAAGCACTTCTAATGTAACTCTATAGCAGCACCCAAGGGGACATCATTTTTTAGCTCTCCCTGTGAGTAACAGAACACTGAGCATAATCACGTTAAAACTAGAGAACATTACCAACCCCTACGCTCTGTATTTTCCACTGGCTGACCCACCACCACAGAAAGCACTGAGCTAGGCAGAAACACCTGAACTTTGGAGCTGCCTTACTCAACAAAGTTTGTATGCGGTGTTATTAAGTCAAAATATATATATTTTTTTACATTGTTTACAAACTGATATGTGACACGTATTAATGCCAAAATAACAGACAAAACAGCCCCCCCACCACCAAAAAATATACAAATATATATTTTAAAATTGTATTTATCATCTAAACAGGTGGGGCTCAAAACAGGTAGGGCAGTCTCCTCAGCAAGGCATTCAGTAAGCAAAATATGATTTAACATTCTACTGACGTCATCAGTAGCTATTTGACAGCCTCTGCATGTTTTCCATTTCCAAATGTCCACCCATTTTGTGAGAAATTATTAACGTAAGATTTTTTTATATTGACTTGCGGAAACAAATTGCTGAGCAGCAGCATGACGCATGCAGTGGCAAGCAACACAACAAATATTTTCTCTCCGTCCTTTTCAATGTTCTGGATGGTTAGCCCCAGTCTCATCTCTTTTATCAAGGCTGAGTCTGAGGATGCCTATGGACTCTGGTCAAAAGTAGTGCATTATATAGGGAATAGGGTGCCATTTGGGACATAGACTGAATCTGTTTAGCCAGCCAGCTCTGATCATTGTCCTCTCTGCGATGCTGACAACGTAAAGACGCAGAGTGTGTGTGTGTATGTGTGTGTGCATTCGTGCAGACCCTCTCTGTCCTCTCTCCCATGCTGAAATGCCCAGATGTACACGGAGTGTATAAAACCTTGTGAACCCTTGCTCTTTCCATGTCAGACTGACCAGGTGAATCCAGGTGAAAGCTATGATCCCAGTGTAGATGAAGGGGAGGAGACAGGTTAAATACATATTTTTAAGCCTTGAGACATGTATTGTGTATGTGTGCCATTCCGAGGGTGAATGGCCAGACAAAATATTTAAGTGAAAGAGTGGTAGTAGGTGCCAGGCGCACTGGGTTGAGTGTGTAAAGAACTGCAACGCTGCTGGGTTTTTCACACTAAACAGTTTCCCGTGTGTATCAGGAATGGTCCACCACCCAAAGGACATGGAGCTGAATTGACACAAATGTTGGAAGCATTGGAGTCATCATGGGCCAGCATCCTTGTGGAATGCTTTCAACACCTTGTGGAGTCTATTCCCAATGAATTGAGGCTGTTCTGGGGGCAAAAGGGCAGTGCAACTCAAAATTAGGAAGGCGTTCCTAATGTCTTGTACACTCCGTGTAGATCAGCCAAGTGGACTATGATGGGAGTGATGAGCCAACAGCTTGTGCTGAGAAGTCAACAACAGACTGGGTCCTGGGGGGCTGACTGTGCATTAGGACATCCCAAAAAGTCAAATGTTACCCATTTTGTGACTCTGAAATTCTTGCTTCAATTGAAGAATAAATAAGATTTTATTCCATTCTCCTATACTGGGGCAGCAGGGTAGCCTAGTGGGTAGAGCGTTGGACTAGTAACCAGAAGGTTGTAAGTTCAAACCCCTGAGCTGATAATGTACAAAACTGTCAATCTGCCCCTGAACAGGCAGTCAACCCTAGGTTGTCATTGAAAATAACAATTTGTTCTAAACTGACTTGCCTAGTTAAATGAAGGTAAATAATATTGGAGAGTGAAAATGTGTTTCATCCAATCCAGATGGCACTTCTGAATTTAACATATAAAAAAAATATTTGTACTCCTGTGGTTTGTGCTAATACTAGAGTGTATCCTACATGGAAATTTGTTTTTCTCCCTAGAGTGGAACTCATACTTTTTGCATTGAGATATTGATTGACGCGGTCTCTTTGATTCATCAGCCCTACCTGCATACCATCCTTTTAGATATTAACCAATTCTCTTTGAGACATACTGGAGAGGTTTCTATACCATTGCTGTGGTTTCAAGAGGCTACCTTAAATATAGGAGCAATACAGTTTATGACTGTATGACGTTCAAATAACAGATTTTAACACTCAATTACACAACAATGTCTCTGAAAATGACTTGTGAAATATGTTAATAAACCAGAAACAACTTAAAGAAGATATCATTCAAATACTGGCTACCTAAATGTTCTTCAGCATGGGTGAAATTATATTTTTCAAGGCTTGAAAGGAAAAGCACAAACATCTGAGTTTACAACAAAGCACTTGTTAAACCCTTTAGAGACATCACATCAGCAGAGAGAAAAAACAACAGAACATTTTAACAAGTTTTGTTTCCCTGAAATGGCTATTGATTTCCTTCTCGTGTGAAATAAGTACAGAGGGTGATGATTACTTCATATCCAACCTTTAAGACGTAATCAAGTGAAACAGACAGCAGATCAATACATTTTCATCTCCATCTTCTCACCGCTGTATAATGTCTACTTTCATTTCAAACACACTTCATTTCACCCAAAGTTTAAAGGGGACAGTTCATCCAAATGATAAAATAGCATTAGTTTCCTTACCCTGTAAGCAGTCTATGGACAATAACACAATCCATGTGTTGGTTTTGTTTACCTGGCCATTGTCTCCAAATGCTTACTTTTTAGCATTTCTGGCAAAAATCCAATGCAATTGAGTCAACATCCTAATATTAGCATTTTATGTAATACGGGTGTACTTTCCCTTTTCTCTTGGGAGATTTCCTCACTGTGTAGGCCCTACAACAGGGTTTTTAAACCACTTTTCTCTCAGGATATTTCCTCACTGTATAGGCTGACAACAGGGTTTTTAAACCACTTTTCTCTTAGGATATTTCCTCACTGTATAGGCTGACAACATGGTTTTTAAACCACTTTTCTCTCAGGATATTTCCTCACTGTATAGGCTGACAACAGGGTTTTTAAACCACTTTTCTCTCAGGATATTTCCTCACTGTATAGGCTGACAACAGGGTTTTTAAACCACTTTTCTCTTGGGAGAATCAGTTGCTGTTCATTTTTTTCTTCCACAAATGGACCACAGGATAAGAATAAATACAGTCCCCCTCTATATTATTCCCAGTTATTTATTATGACATGACGGAAACAAACTTTCCTTCTCAACTCAACATTCATTCGGTCAGCAGGTAGCCTAGCAGATAATGATGTTGGGCCAGTAACTGAAAAGTCGCTGGTTTGAATCCTGAGCCGACTAGGTGAAAAATCTGACGATACGCCCTTGAGCAAAGCACTAAACATAAATGCTACTGTAAGTCGCTCTGGATAAAATCAACTGCTAAATGACTAAAAAATCATCTCTGATCACTCCCTCCTCTCCCATTCAGTCTGTGACTGCCTTGTCTGTTTCCTGTGGGAGGTTGACTGACAGATACTGAGATGAATGGACAAGGCAGTGTGTTGCTGCAGTCAAGAACACGTTCTTGCCCAAGAACACGTTCTTCATGTCAGAAAAGTTTTCAGCGCCTCCTGGAGAACCAATTGTTCTCTCTCGCCCTCTCTCCCCGTCCCTTCTCCTCTCCCCTTTATGACGGATCATGAGACTGCACACTAGTAAACTCAGCAAAAAAAGAAACGTCCTCTCACTGTCAACTGCGTTTATTTTCAGCAAAATATTCAGCAAAACTATTACTGTGCCTTGCGAAAGTATTCGGCCCCCTTGAACTTTGCGACCCTTTGCCACATTTCAGGCTTCAAACATAAAGATATTAAATTTTATTTTTTTATGAAGAATCAACAACAAGTGGGACACAATCATGAAGTGGAACGACATTTATTGGATATTTCAAACTTTTTTAACAAATCAAAAACTGAAAAATTGGGCGTGCAAAATTATTCAGCCCCCTTAAGTTAATACTTTGTAGCGCCACCTTTTGCTGCGATTACAGCTGTAAGTCGCTTGGGGTATGTCTCTATCAGTTTTGCACATCGAGAGACTGAAATGTTTTCCCATTCCTCCTTGCAAAACAGCTCGAGCTCAGTGAGGTTGGATGGAGAGCATTTGTGAACAGCAGTTTTCAGTTCTTTCCACAGATTCTCGATTGGATTCAGGTCTGGACTTTGACTTGGTCATTCTAACACATGGATATGTTTATTTTTGAACCATTCCATTGTAGATTTTGTATATGTTTTGGATCATTGTCTTGTTGGAAGACAAATCTCCGTCCCAGTCTCAGGTCTTTTGCAGACTCCATCAGGTTTTCTTCCAGAATGGTCCTGTATTTGGCTCCATCCATCTTCCCATCAATTTTAACCATCTTCCCTGTCCCTGCTGAAGAAAAGCAGGCCCAAACCATGATGCTGCCACCACCATGTTTGACAGTGGGGATGGTGTGTTGCTTTTACGCCAAACATAACGTTTTGCATTGTTGCCAAAATGTTCAATTTTGGTTTCATCTGACCAGAGCACCTTCTTCCACATGTTTGGTGTGTCTCCCAGGTGGCTTGTGGCAAACTTTAACCGACACTTTTTATGGATATCTTTAAGAAATGGCTTTCTTCTTGCCACTCTTCCATAAAGGCCAGATTTGTGCAATATACGACTGATTGTTGTCCTATGGACAGAGTCTCCCACCTCAGCTGTAGATCTCTGCAGTTCATCCAGAGTGATCATGGGCCTCTTGGCTGCATCTCTGATCAGTCTTCTCCTTGTATGAGCTGAAAGTTTAGAGGGACGGCCAGGTCTTGGTAGATTTGCAGTGGTCTGATACTCCTTCCATTTCAATATTATCGCTTGCACAGTGCTCCTTGGGATGTTTAAAGCTTGGGAATTTTTTTTGTATCCAAATCCGGCTTTAAACTTCTTCACAACAGTATCTCGGACCTGCCTGGTGTGTTCCTTGTTCTTCATGATGCTCTCTGCGCTTTTAACGGACCTCTGAGACTATCACAGTGCAGGTGCATTTATACGGAGACTTGATTACACACAGGTGGATTGTATTTATCATCATTAGTCATTTAGGTCAACATTGGATCATTCAGAGATCCTCACTGAACTTCTGGAGAGAGTTTGCTGCACTGAAAGTAAAGGGTCTGAATAATTTTGCATGCCCAATTTTTCAGTTTTTGATTTGTTAAAAAAGTTTGAAATATCCAATAAATGTCGTTCCACTTCATGATTGTGTCCCACTTGTTGTTGATTCTTCACAAAAAAATACAGTTTTATATCTTCATGTTTGAAGCCTGAAATGTGGCAAAAGGTCGCAAAGTTCAAGGGGGCCGAATACTTTCGCAAGGCACTGTATATGACCATAACAAGATTCATCAACTGAGACATAAACTGAACAAGTTCCACAGCCATGTGATGAACATATATCGAATAATGTGTCCCTGAACCAAGTGGGGGGGTCAAAATCAAAAGTAACAGTCAGTATCTAGTGTGGCCATCAACTGCATTAAGTTCTGCAGTGCATCTCCTCATGGACTGCACCAGATTTGCCAGTTCTTGCTGTGAGATGTTACCCCACTCTTCCACCAAGGCACCTGCAAGTTCCCAGACGATTCTGGGGGGAATGGACCTAGCCCTCACCCTAGGATCCAACTGGTCCCAGACGTGCTCAATGGGATCGAGATCTGGTCTCTTCGCTGGCCATTGCAGAACACTGACATTCCTGTCTTGAAGGAAATCACACAGAATGAGCAGTATGGCTGGTGGCATTGTCATGCTAGAGGGTCATGTCAGTATGAGCCTGCAGGAAGGGTATCACATGAGGGAGGAGGATGTCTTCCCTGTAACGTACAGCGTTGAGATTGCCTGCAATGACAGCAAGCTCAGTCCGATGATGCTTTGACTCATCGCCCCAGACCATGATGGACCCTCCACCTCCAAATTAATCCCGCTCCAGAGTACAGGCCTCGGTATAACGCTCATTCCTTTGACGATAAACACGAATCCGACCATCAACCCTGGTGATGCGACTCGTCAGTGAAGAGCACTTTTTTCCAGTCCTCTGGTCCATCGACGGTGGGTTTGTTGCGCCCATAGGCAATGTGTTGCCGGCAATGTCTGGTGATGACCTGCCTTACAACAGGCCTACAAGCCCTCAGTTCAGCCTCTCTCAGCCTATTGCGGACAGTCTGAGCACTGATGGAGGGATTGTGCATTCCTGGTGTAACTCGGGCAGTTCTTGTTGCCATCCTGTACCTGCCCCACAGGTGTGATGTTCGGATGTACCGATCCTGTGCAGGTGTTCCACGTGGTCTGCAACTGCGAGGACAATCAGCTGTCTGTCCTGTCTCCCTGTAGTGCTGTCTTAGGCGTCTCACAGTACGGACATGGCAATTTATTGCCCTGGCCACATCTGCAGTCCTCATGCCTCCTTGCAGCATGCCTAAGGCACCTTCACACAGATGAACAGGGACCCTGGGCGTCTTTCTTTTGGTGTTTTTCAGAGTCTGTCCCAAGTTTTCATAACTGTGACCTTAATTGCCTACCGTATGTAAGCTGTTAGTGTCTTAACGACCGTTCCACAGGTGCATGTTCATTAATTATTTATAGTTCATTTAACAAGCATGGGAAACAGTGTTTAAACCCTATTCAATGAAGATCTGTGAAGTTTTCAGGGTCCTGAAAAAGGGATGTTTCTTTATTTGCTGAGTTTATAACTATATCCATCCAATTCCAGGCCCAGCTGTGCAAGGGCCCTTGATTATAGTGTTGACGAATCATCTCCACCAACCATAAAGGGGGTCCAGCTCACTCCATTCCATTCCTTCTCACCCAGGAAAGGAAAGGCTTCGCAGGCAGGCAACTCGGCTACCTGTCAATTAGGATTATTAATCTTGCACGATCCTTCCCCCCCAAATCTATCCACCCGCTTGTCACTCCCTAAATCACATTACCAAAGAATAAGTGATGGTGTGTCTTGATCCATTTCTCCAGTGACCAGAAGCTGTGTCTGTGTGTGTGCGTGTGTGTGTGTGTGTGTGTGCGTGTGTGTGTGTGTGTGTGCGTGTGTGTGTGTGTGTGTGCGTGTGTGTGTGTGTTCAGAACCCCATCACTTCAAACCTCCCTGCTGTTGGCTCAGCTAGAAAAAGGAGCGATGGAGGAATGAAAAGGAGGGATATTTGAATTGATGAGCGGGCACATTGGTTCTGACAAGACCAGTATTTGTTTTGGAGGGAGAGATGACAACCCCTTATCGATTGCTTGGTGCTTTGCTTGGTGCTGTAAGGGTTGAAATTGATACCATTGTTTTTCAGGCCACACGCTGCCTCCATATACACTGTTCGGACCACCTGGGGAGGACAGGGTCTTTAAAAAATATTTGTATTCCAAAACCACTGACATGCAATCATTGCCTCATGCTGTCAATTGCTGAAAAAGTTTACAGCAATGTAGACTGTGACTTTTTCAGAAGAATGTTGCTTACAGAAGGTAAAAACTGAGATCACACGCTGGGATGTGGAGCTAAAAGTGGAGGGGTAGGTGCCTAAGTAGGTTTCTACATAGCTATCTAAGTAGGTGTCTAAGTAGGTGTCTAAGTAGCTATCTACACTAAAGTCACAGGGAAACGTCTGTGTAATGAAGCTACTAGTACTGCTGTGACCTACACAGGGAAACTGAGGAGAACTCTGGTTTTGTAGCTGTTCTAAATGTCAATGTCAACCACACTTTCTCTACTTAACACAGTCTCAATCCCCATATCTGTTATCTCTCTCCCCTCACACACTCTCCCTCCGCCATGTATCTATCCTCTTCCCGACAATCGCTCTTTCCCACTATCTGTCCCCCATGTCATCGTCTCCCACTACCACACTCTCTCTTCCTCACCCCCGCATTCTCCCCCTCTCCCCCCAATATATCTCCTCTCTCTTTAGACGTTCTCTACTCCCTTATTAAGGTTGGGAGATGAGGGGGAAGAGGGGGAAGTTAGGCTAAAGAGATGCACTGTATGTGTACCGAGGAAAACGAAGTGAAAAAGCTTGTAGGAGTTTTGTATTGTATTTTTTTTCCATTCCATCTCGCTGCGTCAGAATAATTTATGATCTGACAGGAGGCGATAACAGCAGAAATCTGCCTGGCTTCCCATGCAGGGCAGAACAATATCCACAGTAAGGAATATATGAATATGTCTGAGCCAATCTATTAATAGATGTCTATCTGCTTACCTGTCATCTGATCAGTGTCTTTCTGTCTTTGTTTCCTCTCTGTTTGATTTGCTCTGTAACCCTGTTTCTGCCTGACCATCAATCTTATTATGTAATCGGTAAATAGAAGAGAAAAAAACACATGCCTGGTCTGCATATCTCTGACAGGGTGTCATACAGTATGAAGATGCTGGAGGTCTGAAGGAGGCTGTCTGGGCTGTTTTGTTTTGTCAGTGCTGGGTCTTGGTCTATCTCGTCTCCGGTAGAGTGCAGAAAAATACCTTTTTGTCAGTTGGCGGTTTTTGTTGGACACAATCAAAAGTCTCTGTGATATGGAATTTCAGAATGAAAATAAAGAAGAATGATTTATTCCAGGCACAATATTGCCAATAACAACATCTTCATGTCACACTTTCCCATTTGAATTAAAGAAGTGACACATAATGAGTGTCAGACTAAAGTTGTCCTGAATAGAGGGAGGTGACCCTGAAATTGTCAGTCTGGCGGATCCTGGTCATAGGAAACACAGGAAAAAAGACTCCCACAACTTGAATAACCTTCATTTTAATCCTTTGCTTTTAATCCACCAGCATACACCGTGTGTGTGTGTGTGTGTGTGTGTGTGTGTGTGTGTGTGTGTGTGTGTGTGTGTGTGTGTGTGTGTGTGTGTGTGTGTGTGTGCGTGTGTGTGTGTGTGTTACCGGGTTTTTATCCTCTTTCACTGTTAATCCAGATGTAACACTACTTCATTATAGCAGTGCTTGATTTAAACTAAGCTTAATGATACTCTCACCACATCAATTAGCCTGTGTTTGGGCTAGTTAAACTTATTCTCTTAAAGGACCTGTGGGTGTCGGAGAAATGTGTGTGTCGGCTAGCTAGTCTTCTGCAGGACCTGCAGGGTGTTACAGAAGAGATCTACAATAGAACAATCCAGAGGAATCATAAAAAAAGGGCAACAATTATACAGAACACTGTTCAGCTGGTCTACGTGTTCATGTGCTGTGCATTATTTCAGGAATACTAAGGAGCTGGTTTTATCAAAGGAGGAGACCTTTTTTCAAAACATCTCATATGATGACAAACGCATACAAATGCAAACACACAACACTCTGTGTCCAGCCATCGAACCAGACCAAACAAACAAACTCTCCTTTGATGTGGACACTGGAGTCACGGAGGAAAGATAAAAGAGGAAGGAAGAAAGAGGAAGAAGAGGCAGAAGAGGAGGAAATAGCTAACATACAAGAAAAGGCTCAGACTCCAGTGGCGATCATAGGAAAATGGCTCCACTTTTCTTACAGATAATAGGGTTGTAATGCACTTACGTCATTCATTTCATTGTGCTAGCTTGCTATAGCCGACTCTCTGGATGTGTCCCAAATGACACCCTATTCCCTATGTCTTGCACTACTTTTGACCAGAGACCCATAGGGTCTGGTCAAAAGTAGTGCACTGAATAAGGAATAGGGTGCCATCTTGGATGCAACCTCCATGGTCAATGGTCTGAATGTGCTTTGCAATTGGCCATAGTGAATTAAATGACAGCTGGTAGCTTTAAGGATGGTACTTTCAAGGTTCTTGCATTGCCTTGTTGGAGTCCTCCAAAATCAATTAAGAAAAGCCTTGCCATTATGTCCTTGGAGTGGTCCACTCATCTTAAACAAAATAAAATGTGAAGCAAGGAATTGTTGTTTTCCTGGAGAACCAAACCAAGGACCCTCTATGGTAGTTTTCTTGTGGTAAGTATTAATGTGGTTCAGCGTTCGCGTTCGCGTCGGTGTAGTTTTGTGTTGAGGTTTCAGGGTGGCCACATTGAGAACAAGTCTGGAGACCAACAAGCCTCCAAACCAAAACAACTCTTCCACATATCCAATAAATCAGGGCCAACCTCAGGCAATGATCCAAAATGAATATTTATCTGAGTGTTGAGGGGGAAATGATGTAACTACAAGAAAAATAGCTTGGTTAAAGCTGGAATCCATAGCAGTAAAACTGACTTGTCTGTTTGCGATATTGCAACAACAAAGACGTTTCTTCAAACAATAAACACTGTATTTTTCCCCTCTGACATCATTGCACATCGTTGCACGCGCGATAGAACAGCAGAGTATTCACTACGATTGTTTTTACCATGATGCTGGATGCCAGTGGCGCTGTTTCACCTAAACCGCGGATCTCAGCTTTAAAGCTTATAGCTCTACCACCAGGGCCGGGGAGAAACTGATTACATGTAATCTGTTACATGTAATCTGATAACAAATAAACCGTAACTGTAATCAGTTAGGTTACCAGCTAAAAATTGTCATCAGAAAAAACATTGTACATGATTACTTTTAAATTCTGAAAAAATAATTGTGAAAAACATACATTGACACCTTTCTTTTCTCAATGATATTCAATTCAGCATTGAAAAAAAAGCAGAAGTTTAAGCTTGCTCCACCTGACCAGAGTTTGGGAATATCCAAAAGTTACGTTACTTATTACAATTTTGGACAGATAACTATTAACTGTAACGTATTACATTTAGAAAGTTCCCTACCCAACCATGTCCAGATATTGTTCTAAATTGTTAATTTGCCAGAGTGAGAATACGGGAGTCATTGCATAAGGGTATGATTTGAGGCTCAGGTGATTCTGTACCATTGATTTAACTGGACAAATGTTTGTTAGCCTCCAAGTCCGAGAGAAGGGTTGGATGGGACCAGCTGATCTCAATTGGAAGCCTAGGCTCCTTCTGAGTTCCATGATAGAATGTTGGAAAATCATGGGCAAACACTCCGAGTGACCGTTTTGAATTAGCCTGCAGTGAATCATTCCTATCCCATCTCAACCACCCCCAGTACCTAGCTCTCTCCAACTAGTTCCCACCCACTCAACTGTCCCTTGTCATCTCGTTCCACTGAGGACATGGCCTTCTCCCTGTTGTTTTGATGAGCAACAAGCTGCTCCCCTGGGGGTTCTGACACACACACACACACACACACACACACACACACACACACACACACAAACACACACACACACACACACACACACACACACACACACACACACACACACACACACACACACACACACACACACACACACACACACACACACACACACACAAACACTTCCATCAGCCGCTTAAAATCACCCTTTGGGCCCATCTCCATGGGACAGGATACATTAACAATGAAGACCGATAGAGATATAAACAGTACAGTAGTAGTGTGTGTGTGAATCCTGCCTCCTGTCACTCACCAGAACACACCGTTGGAGTGGCCGACCTGGTGAGGTAACAATGGTGTATGTGTGTGTGTCTGTGGCCTCCTGAGGTTTAAGAGTGGGCCTTAGACCCTGCTCAGTGACAGAAGAGAAGACAGCCAGTGCGAAACAGGGCAGAGGCAAACAGCAGGAGGGGTGATTAGCTGTAGAATTATTCTACACACAGCAGCATCTCTTTAGGACCGATGGACTGCTTGTGCAGCCTGCTGATAGGAGAGAAGTGTGTGTGTGTGTGAGGTGTGTATAAGATGACTGTCAAGACACAGTGGTTTGTTTGACTGGGCAAAGCTGGCCTTTCATAGTGGGGGTTTGAATAAGGGGTCATTATGACTAAACAAGATATATACAGGCCCTGTTGCACAGCAGAGTCTCCTACTAGGTGCTGATTCCTTCTCCAAGTGTGGGATTGTGTGTTTATAGATACTCCATTTCGCACAACTCTTTTGACAACATTGGAGAACATCACATCGGAGCATGGGGAGGTAGTGTATCTAGAAAGCATGTTATATGCTTAGAAGGACTGTCTTATTTATTTAAGCAATGATCTTAAGGAGCAATATAAAAAAAATATGCTTTTCTGTTTCTTTGTAATGTGAACCCCGTCTACTATCTCATCACATCTGGGCAAGTTCCACATTTACGCTGTGGTGGTTATCTCTCTTTTCTTTAGATCATTAGCCACCCCCTCCCTCTCCACCTCCACACACATGCACGCACACACACGAGTACACGCAAGCACACACACACACAACTCCTCAATAGTCTAATAGTCTAATGAAATGGCCACTGGTAGCTGTTCCCTGTATTCTCTTGGGAGTATTTAACATAAAACAGCTTGAGTCCGTGGAGAGTGCCGCTTGTCGAGGCCTTTTAATCTGTCGGCTGTAATGGCTTTGCCAAACATTATCAGTCCTCTCTGAATTTCAATCTTCAAGCGTCATTCATTTTCATGCTCTGTGACGACTGTTGAGCGACCCATCGCCGTGCCTGTCCCTTCCGGCTGATGTGTCGAGGCTGTCCTCCCTCACTCACACAAACAAGTATTTCACACAACACCACAGCTACTGCCTCTAGCCTAGATACCTGCTCATCCAGAGCCTATAGCAAGCAGAAGCTGCATCAAGTCACAAACACGTATTATCACACAGCGACTGCAATGACACACCTGTCGGCCTACCTCCTCATCCAGTGCCTAGGAGCATAGCTAGCCCATATCAAAGCTGCGTCAGAAATGGCCCTGGTCAAAGTAGTGCACTATAGGCCTACATGGAATTAGGAGCCATTTGAGATACAGCCCATAACTCACTATTTTCTTATTGCACTCTGTGGAACTGTGGAGATGTACTCAACATGCACAAGGTGAAGGGAGGTGTAACATATGTCAATTGATTTAGCTATAATTAGCTAGAGGTGTAGAGATGGGCTCTGAGCGACTTCGACTCGGCTGAGATGACGGAACAGGAGCTCTGGGGAATTGAAATAGCCCTTTACACTTGCACAGGCTAAAAAGATAAGTCGTTAGGAAATAATTGACACAAATTTAATTGAAATGCATTTAAATGGGGCTCCTTTTTTGGGGTGCGACCTCTACGTCTCTGATCTTTGACTGTTGAGTGAGACTATTCTGTATATAGTGTACTACTTTTGCCCAGAGCCCTATGGACCCTGGTCAAAAGTAGTGCACTATATAGGGAATAGAGTGCCTTTTGGAACTGAGTCTGTGACTGACCTTCAGAAATAGCTCCCAATAACGAGAAGGAGCTAACGTTTCTTCCCTAATGACAAAAACGTAAAATTCCTTCGCACTTTGCTAAAGCAGTAACCCTGCCTTGCCTTACCACATGGGCCGCTCAATAGTAGCAATCTACCACCGCTACAAAGTCGCTAGTGAACCCGCTAGAAAAAACATCAAACATCAGAGAAGTGAAATAATATCTAGCATCACGGCTGACAAATGCAGGCTGCCAAATCTGCCTCTCCGCAGGTGTGCCTATTTAACCAGCCCCTACTCAGCCCCCACACCATAGTGAGTTGGAAGGAACTGGGAGTGGATGTCAGAAGAAATCTGCCAAATGAATCATAACTGCTTTATGTGCCAGGTTTCCTGTCATGTGAGTGCAGTGGCAAGCTATGCTCACATCAATAGTTTGTAAATGGGGTATTATTCAGATGTTATTCTGCCGTTTAAGAGGGTTTGATTTGGTGGGAAATGAATGGCATATTGCAGGAAGGAAGCGGAGCCGGGATCAGAGAGGAATGTACTGGTATGTTAGAGGAGAAGGGAAGTAGCTAGGTACAGCTATGTTATTGTCCTCTATCAAAGCCTATTCAGGGAAAGGCACCAGCATGTTTCTCATCTTGGAGCTATAATTCCGGCATATCACACAATGTATTGTACTTAACACAGTCATTCCAGAGTTCCATCTCCATATCCTGTGCCCACCTTTACCAACATAGAAAAGCAACTGAACTCTGCAGGTATCTCCTCATCTTAGACTTTTGTTCTCATTGCTAAGTTTCTAGATTTATCTGACATTGACAATTTCATAAAAGAACAGAACCTATTTTTTTAAATCAATGAATGGAGTCATCACTCATCTGTTATTGGGAGCACACAATATTCCTCTTATACTCCATTTATCTTACACCCGTTTGCCTGGGCACATCTCCAGTAGAAAAAGGTTGGATTTGGTGTGGTGATGTGCTTGCTTGTCCTAAAGCCGTATGTTAAAACGCGGCAATAATAATAATAATAATAACCACAGATGGTAATGCTGCTCTCGGGCCATCAGACTGTTTTCATTAAATACATTATTTGTGTACAAACACTATCTATTAAATAAGACACACACTACGTGTAAGCGTATACCATAAATAATATTTTCTGTCCATTACATATAGCTTCTTCTGAGTGCTAAGGGTGGCTATCAGTGACCCAAATTCATTATATGAATAATACAAGAGACAGAAAAACCAAAAACAGTGTTCAGCCAACCTGATGCATCCACCTCTAATTCTATTGTCCAAAACCATTTAATCATTATGTTTCTTCAAACTGGCAAAGCTATGGTTGCCATGGATACAAAGTACGCACAAATGGAAGGAGATTAGGTGTGAGGAGAAACGTTGACACAGAAACTAGCGTAGAATAACTATGGAGAAACTGCCAAACTATACCGGACACCTAACTGTACTTAGCACACTCTAGCGCAACACTCGTTCCTCTGAAGCATTCTAAACAACAAAAAAGAGCATTTTCCTGTTGCTTGCTACCTCTGTTAGCTGCTTCTGGTGTAACATGCCGAACACAATGCTTACGGACAGTGGTGGGAAAAGTACACAATTGTCATACTTAAGTAAAAGTAAAGATAAATGACTCAAGTAAAAGTCAACCAGTAAAATCCTACTTGAGTAAACGTGTAAAAGTATTTGGTTTTAAATATACTTCAGTATCAAAGGTAAAAGTATACATCATTTCAAATTCCTTATATTAAGCAAACCTGACGGCACCATTTCATTTACATATATTTAGGCTAGCGAGGGGCACACTTCAACACAGATATCCTTTACAAACGAAGCATGTGTTTACTGAGTCCGCCAGATCAGAGGCAGTAGGGATGACCAGGAATGTTCTCTTGATAAGTGTGTGAATTATACCATTTTCCTGTCACGCTAAGCATTCAAAATGTAACGAGTACTTTTGGGTGTCAGGGAAAAATGTATGAAGTAAAACATACATCATTTTCTTTAGGAATGCAGTGAAGTAAAATTTAAAGTTTAAACAATATATAAATAGTAAAGTAAAGTACAGATACCTCAAAAAATGACTTAAGAGGTACTTTCAAGTATTTTTACTTAAGTACTTTACACCACAGCTTACGGAATGCTTGCTTTATGCTTGCATTATAGTTTCCCAGTAAGGATCCAGTCTGCAGTTTTGGACCGTGAGTGGATCCACCGTGCAGCCTGCAGCTACTGTGGGGAGTATTTACGTGTCTTATCATTCCAGTCCCCTGAGTCATCATACTAATTAACTCTGAAATATACATCAGAGTCCTACTTTTCACATGAATTAAAAGTTGATGCCATTTCATCAGCCATCTAGAGATAGGACACTTCTTTATCCTCTGGGGTTATGAAAGAGGAGAGAATATAAAACGTCAAGCATTTCATAGCTATTTCCATAATGTGCTCCTAAAAAATACATATATGGAAACATGTAACCCTACAATATCTGAGTTATAAGGGATGCATCAACATTTACAGAACAGGTACCTGGAGGAACATGGGGGAGGGTCATGCTTATTCAATTTCAGTCAAGAGGTGGGTTTAGTATTTTCTAATCAAATCAAATCTTTATTGGTCACATACACATGGTTAGCAGATGGTATTGCGAGTGTAGTGAAATGCTTGTGCTTCTAGTTCCGATAGTGTAGCAATATTTAAGAAGTAATCTAACAATTCCACAACAGCTACCTAATACATACAAATCTAAATAAAGGGATGGAATGCAAATCGTCTGGGTAGCCATTTGATTAGCTGTTCAGTCTTATGGCTTGGGGGTAGAAGCTATTTAATAGCCTAGACTTGGCGCTCCGGTACCGCTTGCCATGCGGTAGCAGAGAGAACAGGGTATGACTAGGGAGGCTGGAGTCTTTAACACTTTTTAGGGTCTTCATCTAACACCGCCTGGTATAGAGGGCACGGATGGCAGGAAGTTTGGCCCCGGTGATGTACTGGGCCGTACGCACTACCCTCTGTAGTGCCTTGTGTTCGGAGGCCGGGCTGTTGCCATACCTGGCAGTGATGCAACCCGTCAGGATGTTCTCGACAGTGCAGCTGTAAAACCTTTTGAGGATCTGGGGATCCATGCCAAATATTTTCAGTCTCCTGGATAATGATGTTGATGTGAGCCATGACCAGCCTTTCAAAGCATTTCATGGCTACTGATGTGAGTGCTACATGTCGGTAGTCGTTTAGGCAGGTTACTTTAGTGTTTTTGGGCACAGGGACTATGGTGGTCTGCTTGAAACATGTTGGTATTACAGACTCAGATAGGGAGAGGTTGAAAATGTCAGTGAAGACACTTGGCAGTTGGTTAGCGCATGCTCGAAGTACACTTTCTGGTAATCCATCTGGCCCTGCGCCCTTGTGAATGTTGACCTGTTTGAAAGTCTATAGACTGTCTCGTCATTGTTGGTGATCAAGCCTACTATTGTTGTGTCGTCTGCAAACTTGATGATTTAGTTGGCGGTGTGCATGGCAACGCAGTCATGGGTGAACAAGGAGGGGGTTAAGCACGCACCCATGTGGGGCCACAGTGTTAAGGATCAGCGAAGTGTAGATGTTGTTTCCTACTTTCACACCCTTGGGGCAGTCCATCATGAAGTCCAGGACCCAATTGCACAGGGCGTGGGCCTCAAGCTTAATGATGAGCTTGGAAGGTCTATGGTGTTGAATACTGAGCTGTAGTCAATGAACAGCATTCTTACATAGGTATTCCCCTTGTCCAGATGGGACAGGGCAGTGTGATTGCTTCGTCCATGGACCTATTGGGACGGTATGCAAATTGAAGTGGGTCCACGGTGACAGGTAAGGAGGAGGTGTTAAGATCCTTAGTATTTTTAAAATCTAGTCCAAGGGAGGGTCATGTAATTTGTAATTGAAGACATTTCTTTATGTCTGTGTTTGAGAGTTAGTTGCTTATTAGCCTATATATTGACGGGTGCCCGATGTCGCCCCTCATCTCTGATTCTCCGCTGTGAATGCAATCTCAAGTGCACCAATAGGCTATTTAGGCTATTTAGTGTGGTCTCAATCAAATGATCTATAGGCTCTAGGCTACGACGTGAATGCTCGGAGGAGCGCAGAGCAAAGTCATATTTCTAAGATAGCTGCTAGGATGGTGTGAATAAAACTAGGCTGCATTACATTGGCTCCTGAGTGCCGCAGCAGTCTAAGGCACAGCATCTCAGTGCAAGAGGCGTCCCTACAGTCCCTGGTTCGATTCCAGGCTGTATCACATCCAGCCGTGATTGTGAGTTCCATAGGGCGGCGCACAATTTTCTCAGCGTCGTCCGGTTTTGGCCGGTGTAGGCCATCATTGTAAATAAGAATTTGTTCTTAACTGACTTGCCGAGTTTAATAAATGTTAAATAAATAATATTAACACACACTGCAACGGATATTCCAATCCTGAGCCCCCTGCTCTGTTCTTGCTGATCAAAAAACAATTTTGTGTGCTGCCTAACCAATGGCTGGTCTGTGTAGGCCTACGGTGGCAGTCCAGGAAGAAGATTAAAGGCTTCTTCCGATTTTGTTGTTGTTGATTAGGCCGAGTCCAAAAATAATGCACTCTATTGCACGCTGCCTATTTTTTTTTATTTTTAATCCCAGCCCCCATCCCCGCAGGAGGCCTTTTGGTAGGCCGTCATTGTAAATAAGAATTTGTTCTTAACTGATTGCCCAGTTAAATCAAATACAAAATAAAATATGTTCTGTTCAGTTTGAGAAGGAGAGAGCGAAGATGAGGAAGAGGACCGGAGTTCAACTTTGATAGCTTGCTACTACTATAATTAATTTGATAAAAAACTATATGTATCTTGCCCATGATGTATTTATCAGAGTCACAATAAGCCAGATTCGAGTTACTTACGTTGTGGTGTTGAAACTTGAAGCAGCCGTTGCGGCAAAATCAATTGGAAATGAACAGGTCATGGTGTTGAAAGTCGGCAAAATCGAGTTGGCATAATTAATTTAAACCGTATTCATTTTAATTAGACTTTACATACAACCTGTTTGACAAATTAAATTAGGCTATAGGCTGCTATATCCATAGATTTGTCGATCAATTCTTCCACACACCATGCACTCTCTAAATAGCCTACCTCCATGTCAGTGAAGGGCTGTTAAGCTAAAACCAAGACCCAAATTGAAGGGGGTTGAGAGGGTATGCCATGGACCTAGCTTTTATCAAAGAAAATGGCAAAAAGCACATGCGTAACCCTTGTTAGTTCAAGACTTTGAAGAAAATAAAACGGATCCGATTATACACTACACATTTATCTATAATACCGCTTTGGTCCACAATGCTTTATGCTAGAAACAAGCTGTAAAATACCAATGAAAGGCATGACTTCGATGCATATGGGAACATCATTGTTCCTTTTCTTTCACATTCAGAGGCTGAGCTACAACCTACTATAAGCCGAGAAGACAGAAAATGTACTTTGCTTGGGAAGTAATCCAATTCTGTCACAATCAATTGACTAAACTATTCACTTTCTGCACAATTGAAGATGTTTAAACCCACACAGTTTTTAGAGAAACACTTGTTACCTCTTATTTGGTCACAGAAGAATAGCAGCTAGACAGCAGTTAAAGTTGACATTTTTCTGCGTTGGTTGGCCTACTCTGTCTGGGGCTGAAAGGTAGGCCTAACTTTTGAAAGTACCATGCTCAGATTCCTGAATTATTTGCAGATAGGGACAGTTTCATTGCAAACAAGACACAATGATTTGGCATTAGAGAAATATGATAAGACTAACACATAGGCCTCTCTCTATCTCATGTCATTATAGTACATTCTCATCGATGGGGCTGTAGTGGAGCAGGTTGAGAGCTTCAAGTTCCTTGGTGTCCACATCACCAACAAACTAACATGGTCCAAGCACACCAAGACAGTCATGAAGAGGGCACAACAAAACCTATCCCCTCAGGAGACTGAAAAGATTTGGCATGGGTCCTCAGATCCTCAAAAGGTTCTACAGCTGCACTATCGAGAGCACCATCGAGGGCAGTTGCCTGTTATGGCAACTGCCCGGCCTCCATCCTCAAGGTACTACAGAAGGTAGTGTGTACGGCCCAGTACATCACTGGAGTCAAGCTTCCTGCCATCCAGGACCTGTATACCAGGCGGTGTCAGAGGAAGGCCCTAAAAATTGTCAAAGACTCCAGCAACCCTAGTCATAGACTGCTCTCTCTGCTACTGCACGGCAAGCGGTAACGGAGCGCCAAGTCTAGGTCCAAGAGGCTTCTAAACAGCTTCTAGCCCCAAGTCATAAGAATCCTGAACGTCTAATAAATTGTCTTCCCAGACTATTTGCATTGCTGCCCCCCCCCCCTTTTACGTCGCTGCTACTCTCTGTTATTATCCATGCTTAGTCAATGTAATAACTCTACCTGTCCTTCATAGCCCTATATATAAATTTTGACTGCATCCCAAATAGCAACCTATTACCTACAGTTGAAGTCAGAAGTTTACATACACCTTAGCCAAATACATTTAAACTCCGTTTTTCACAATTCCTGACATTTAATCCTAGTCAAAATTCCCTGTCTTAGGTCAGTCTGGATCACCACTTTATTTTAAGAATGTGAAATGTCAGAATAAGAGTAGAGAGAATTATTTGTTTCAGATTTTATTTCTTTCATCACATTCCCAGTGTGTCAGAAGTTTACATACATTCAATTAGTATTTGGTAGCATTGCCTTTAAATTATTTAACTTGGGTCAAACTTTTCAGGTAGCCTTCCGCAAGCTTCCCACAATCAGTTGGGTGAATTTTGGCCCATTCCTCTTGACAGAGCTGGTGGAACTGAATCAGGTTTGAAGGCCTCCTTGCTCGCAGTTTTTCAGTTCTGCACACCAAATTTTCTATAGGAGGTCAGGGCTTTGCGATGGTCACCTTGACTTTGTTGTCCTTAAGCCATTTTGCAACAACTTTGGAAGTATTCTTGGGGTCATTGTCCATTTCGAAGACCCATTTGCAACCAAGATTTAATTTCCTGACTGATGTCTTGAGATGTTGCTTCAATATATCCACATAATTTCCCTGCCTCATGATGCCATCTATTTTGTGAAGTGCACCAGTCACTCCTGCAGCAAAGAACCCGCACAGCATGATGCTGCCACCCCCGTTGTAAGGGTTTTCCTCCTCTTCGTCTGAAGAGGAGGTGTAGCAGGGATCGGACCAAGATGCGGCGTGGTAAGTGTCCATGTTTTAATAAGAAAAACCCAACATGAACACAAAATACAAAAACAACAAATGTGAAAAACCGAAATAGTCCTATCTGGTGCATAGACACAAAGACAGAAGACAACCACCCACAAAACCCAACACAAAACAGGCTACCTAAATATGGTTCCCAATCAGAGACAATGACTAACACCTGCCTCTGATTGAGAACCATATCAGGCCAAACATAGAAATGGGAAAACTAGACACACAACGTAGAATGCCCACGCAGCTCACGTCCCGACCAACACTAAAACAAAGAAAACACAAAAGAACTATGGTCAGAACGTGACAGTACCCCCCCCAAGGTGCGACTCCGGCCGCAAAACCTGAACCTATAGGGGAGGGTCTGGGTGGGCATCTGTCCGCAGTGGCGGCTCTGGCGCAGGACGTGGATCCCACTCCACCATAGTCTTTGTCCGCTTTAGTCTCCTCCTAGGAACGGCGACCCTCGCCGCCGACCTAGGATTGGCAACCCTACTAAATGGCCCCACTGGACTGAGGGGCAGCTCCGGACTGAGGGGCAGCTCCGGACTGAGGGGCAGCTCGGGACTGAGGGTTAGCTCAGTACTGAGGGGCAGCTCCAGACTAAAGGGTAGCTCAGGACTGGCTGACGGCTCTGGCAGATCCTGGCTGGCTGACGGCTCTAGCAGCTCCTGGCTGGCTGATGGCTCTGGCAGCTCCTGGCTGGCTGACGGCTCTGGCAGCTCCTGGCTGGCTGACGGCTCTGGCAGACTGTTGGTTCTGGAGGCTCCTTGTAGACTGGCGGCTCTGGACAGACAGGAGACTCTAGCAGCTCTGGACAGACGGGAGACTCTAGCAGCTCTTGACAAGCGGGAGACTCTGGCAGCTCTGGACAGGTGGGAGACTCTAGCAGCTCTGGACAGGCGGGAGACTCTAGCAGCTCTGGACAGGCGGGAGACTCTAGCAGCTCTGGACAGGCGGGAGACTATAGCAGCTCTGGACAGACGAGGCACACTGTAGGCCTGGTGCGTGGTGCCGGCACTGGTGGTACTGGGCCGAGGACACGCACCTCAGGGCGAGTGCGGGGAGGAGGAACAGGGAGTACTGGGCTCTGGACACGCACAGGAAGCCTGGTGCGCGGGGCTGCCACCGGAGGGCTGGTGCGTGCAGGAGGCACTGGATAGACCGGACCGTGCAGGCGTACTGGAGCTCTTGAGCACCAAGCCTGCCCAACCTTACCTGGTTGAATGCTCCCGGTCGCCCTGCCAGTGCGGTGAGGTGGAATAGCCCGCACTGGGCTGTGCTGGCGAACCGGGGACACCATGCGTAAGGCTGGTGCCATGTATGCCGGCCCAAGGAGACGCACTGGAGACCAGATGCGTAGAGCCAGCTTCATGGCACCTGGCTCTATGCCCACTCTAGCCCGGCTGATACGAGGAGCTGGTATGTACCGCACCGGGCTATGCACCCGCACTGGGGACACCGTGCGCTCCATAGCATAACACGGTGCCTGCCCAGTCCCTCTCGCTCTCCGGTAAGCACAGGAAGTTGGCGCAGGTCTCCTACCTGGCTTCGCAAACTTCCTGCCCCCGCCAATACATTTTTGGGGCTGACTCTCGGGCTTCCATCCGCGCCGCCGTGATGCCTCCTCATACCAGTGCCTCTCCGCCTTTGCTGCCTCCAGCTCTGCCTTGGGGCGGCGATATTCCCCTGGCTGTGCCCAGGGTCCTCTCCCGTCTAGGATTTCCTCCCAAGTCCATTTCTCTAAATATTGCTGCCTCTCCTGCTGCTGCTGCTGCTGCCTCTCCTGCTGCTGCCTGTTACCACGCCGCTTGGTCTTTGGTTGGTGGGTGGTTCTGTAAGGGTTTTCCTCCTCTTCGTCTGAAGAGGAGGTGTAGCAGGGATCGGACCAAGATGCGGCGTGGTAAGTGTCCATGTTTTAATAAGAAAAACCCAACATGAACACAAAATACAAAAACAACAAATGTGAAAAACCGAAATAGTCCTATCTGGTGCATAGACACAAAGACAGAAGACAACCACCCACAAAACCCAACACAAAACAGGCTACCTAAATATGGTTCCCAATCAGAGACAATGACTAACACCTGCCTCTGATTGAGAACCATATCAGGCCAAACATAGAAATGGGAAAACTAGACACACAACATAGAATGCCCACTCAGCTCACGTCCTGACCAACACTAAAACAAAGAAAACACAAAAGAAACTATGGTCAGAACGTGACACCCGTGCTTCACGGTTGGGATGGTGTTCTTCGGCTTGCAAGCCTCCCCTATTTCCTCCAAACATAACGATGGTCATTATGGACAAACAGTTCTATTTTTGATTCATCAGACCAGAGGGCATTTCTCCCAAAAGTATGATTTTTGTGCCCATGTACAGTTGCAAACCGTAGTCTGGCTTTTTTACGGCGGTTTTGGAGCAGTGGCTTCTTACTTGCTGAGCGGCCTTTCAGGTTATGTCAATATAGGACTTGTTTCACTGTGGAAATAGATACTTATGTACCACTGTTGTTCTGGGATTGATTTGCACTTTTCGCACCAAAGTAAGTTCATCTCTAGGAGACAGAATGCGTCTCCTTCCTGAGCGGTATGACCGCTGTGTGGTAACCATGGTGTTTATACTTGTGTAATATTGTTTATACAGATGAACGTAGTACCTTCAATCATCTGGAAATTGCTCCCAAGGATGAAACAGACTTGTGGAGGTCTACAATTATTTTTCTGAGGTCTTGGCGGATTTCTTTTGATTTGATGATGTCAAGCAAAGAGGCACTGAGTTTGAAGGTAGGCCTTTAAATACATCCACAGTTACACGTCCAATTGACTCAAATTATGTTAATTAGCCTATAAGAAGCTTCTAAAGCCATGACATGGAATTTTCTGGAATTTTCCAAGCTGTTTAAAGGCACAGTTAACTTAGTGTTTGTAAACATCTGACCCACTGGAATTGTGATACAGTGAATTATAAGTGAAATAATCTGTCGGTAAACAATTGCTGGAAAAATGACTTGTGTCATGCACAAAGTAGATGTCCTAACTGACTTGCCAAAACTATAGTTTGTTAATTAACAAGAAATTTAATTAACAAATACACCTAAGTGTATGTAAACTTCAGACTTCAACTGTATGTGCAGCCTAAATATTTCTGTATTTATTATTTTTTTATTATTAGGATCCCATATTCTACAGCCAAAGCTGAAGCTACTCTTCCTAGGTTCCACAAAATACATAACAATAATATAACCAAAAAACTGTTGTTTTGTCAACAGAAGCGAGAATCTAACAACATTAGCATCCACCCGTGTTCTTGGTTCTCTGTTTGATGTCAATACTGTTCATGATAGTAATGGGATTCATAGATGCTACTGAATGCAGTTGCAGTTGCAATTAAAATTACAATAGAAATGCAACAATTCCTTCAGCTAAGGCCTCAACCACAGTTTTCACCCCAGCAACTGTGCCATTCAGCTCATAAATAACTACAGATTGAATTTCCTCCCCGCTAAAGCTTCAATTTATTCCTTGACATCAGCAACCGTGTTGGAGTTTCCTCCAGCTAAAGTTTCAATTCAATCTTTCACTTTATTACATTCATGGACATTTAGAGATCCATCACTCCACTCCATTCAATGAATTGAACAGTGTCATCTTTAGATTGGGGCTTCTCCGAAGTCTATCACCCACTGCTTATATCAATGAGCTGTAGATTTGGTTTCATTCTTTTAAGACACTCCAAAATCGGATTTGTCCAGAGTAGTTTGTGGATAAATCTTTTTTCCAAAGAAAATGTTATCTACAATAAAAAATGGCAACATAGCAACAAAGCTGAGAAAAATTAGTTGGTGTGAGGGAAAAGTCTGACATTCAGGATATAAACTCAGCAAAAAATAGACTTTTTCAGGACCCTGTCTTTTAAAGATAATTCGTAAAAATCCAAATAACTTCACAGATTTTCTTTGTAAAGGGTTTAAACACTGTTTCCCATGCTTGTTCAATTAACCATAAACAATTAATGAACATGCACCTGTGGAACGATCGTTAAGACACTAACAGCTTACATATGGTAGGCAATTAAGGTCACAGTTATGAAAACTTACAACACTAAAGAGGCCTTTCTACTGACTCTGAAAACACCAAGAGAAAGATGCCCAGGGTCCCTGCTCATCTGTGTGAACGTGCCTTAGGCATGCTGCAATGAGGCATGAGGACTGCAGATGTGGCCAGGGCAATAAAGTGCAATGTCCGTACTGTGAGACGCCGCTACAGGGAGACAGGATGGACAGCTGATCATCCTCGCAGTGGCAGACCACGTGTAACACCTGCACAGGATCGGTACATCTGAAATTCATACCTGCGGGACAGGTACAGGATGGCAACAGCAACTGCCCGAATTACACCAGGAATGCACAATCCCTCCATCAGTGCTCAGATTGTCGGCAGTAGGCTGAGAGTCTGGAGGTTGGAGCTGAGGGCTGTTAGGGCTGCTGTAAGGCAGGTCCTCACCAGACATCACCGGCAACAACATCGCCTATGGGCACAAACAGACCATCGCTGGATCAGACAGAACTGGAAAAAGTGTTCTTCACTGACGAGTCGCAGTTTTGTCTCACCAGGGTTGATGGTCTGATTCGCGTTTATTGTCGAAGGAATGAGCGTTACACCCTCTGTACTGTACTCTGGAGCGGGATCAATTTGGAGGTGGAGGGTCCGTCATGGTCTGGGGCGGTGTGTCACAGCATCATCAGACTGAGCTTGTTGACATTGCTGTCAATCTCAATGCTGTACATTACAGGGAAGACATCCTCCTCCCTATGTGGTACCCTTCCTGTAGGCTCATCCTGACATGACCCTCTGGCATGACAATGCCACCAGCCATACTGCTCGTTCTGTGCGTGATTTCCTGCAAGACAGGAATGTCAGTGTTCTGCCATGGCCAGCGAAGAACCCAGATCTCAATCCCATTCAGCAATTCTGGGACCTGTTGTGTCGGAGGGTGAGGGCTAAGGCCATTCCCCCCAAAAATGTCTGGAAACTTGCAGGTCTCCTGGTGGAAGAGTGGGGTAACATCTCACAGCAAGAACTGGCAAATCTGGTGCAGTCCAAGAGGAGGAGATGCACTGCAGAACTTAATGCAGCTGGTGACCACACCAGATACTGACTGTTACTTTTGATTTTTTTCCCGCTATTGTTCAGGGACACATTATTCAATTTCTGTTCGTTCCACATGTCTGTGGAACTTGTTCAGTTTATGTCTCAGTTGTTGAATCTTGTTATGTTCATACAAATATTTACACATGATAAGTTTGCTGAAAATTTAATCAGTTGACAGTGAGAGGACGTTTTTTTTTTTGCTGAGTTTAGCAGTTAAAGACAAGTAAACTGAATCACCTATTTTGTCTTAAAGTAAGTTACTAACGGTGTGTTCGTAAATTTACTCTGGCTACAGTGCCTTGCGAAAGTATTCGGCCCCCTTGAACTTTGCGACCTTTTGCCACATTTCAGGCTTCAAACATAAAGATATAAAACTGTATTTTTTTGTGAAGAATCAACAACAAGTGGTGCACAATCATGAAGTGGAACAACATTTATTGGATATTTCAAACTTTTTTAACAAATCAAAAACTGAAAAATTGGGCGTGCAAAATTATTCAGCCCCTTTACTTTCAGTGCAGCAAACTCTCTCCAGAAGTTCAGTGAGGATCTCTAAATGATCCAATGTTGACCTAAATGACTAATGATGATAAATACAATCCACCTGTGTGTAATCAAGTCTCCGTATAAATGCACCTGCACTGTGATAGTCTCAGAGGTCCGTTAAAAGTGCAGAGAGCATCATGAAGAACAAGGAACACACCAGGCAGGTCCGAGATACTGTTGTGAAGAAGTTTAAAGACGGATTTGGATACAAAAAGATTTCCCAAGCTTTAAACATCCCAAGGAGCACTGTGCAAGCGATAATATTGAAATGGAACGGGGTATCAGACCACTGCAAATCTACCAAGACCTGGCCGTCCCTCTAAACTTTCAGCTCATACAAGGAGAAGACTGATCAGAGATGCAGCCAAGAGGCCCATGATCACTCTGGATGAACTGCAGAGATCTACAGCTGAGGTGGGAGACTCTGTCCATAGGACAACAATCAGTCGTATATTGCACAAATCTGGCCTTTATGGAAGAGTGGCAAGAGGAAAGCAATTTCTTAAAGATATCCATAAAAAGTGTTGTTTAAAGTTTGCCACAAGCCACCTGGGAGACACACCAAACATGTGGAAGAAGGTGCTTTGGTCAGATGAAACCAAAATGTAACTTTTTGGCAACAATGCAAAACGTTATGTAGGCGTAAAAGCAACACAGCTCATCACCTTGAACACACCATCCCCACTGTCAAACATGGTGGTGGCAGCATCATGGTTTGGGCCTGCTTTTCTTCAGCAGGGACAGGGAAGATGGTTAAAATTGATGGGAAGATGGATGGAGCCAAATACAGGACCATTCTGGAAGAAAACCTGATGGAGTCTGCAAAAGACCTGAGACTGGGACGGAGATTTGTCTTCCAACAAGACAATAATCCAAAACATAAAGCAAAATCTACAATGGAATGGTTCAAAAATAAACATATCCAGGTGTTAGAATGGCCAAGTCAAAGTCCAGACCTGAATCCAATCGAGAATCTGTGGAAAGAACTGAAAACTGCTGTTCACAAATGCTCTCCATCCAACCTCACTGAGCTCGAGCTGTTTTCAGTCTCTCGATGTGCAAAACTGATAGAAACATACCCCAAGTGACTTACAGCTGTAATCGCAGCAAAAGGTGGCGCTACAAAGTATTAACTTAAGGGGGCTGAATAATTTTGCACGCCCAATTTTTCAGTTTTTGATTTGTTAAAAAAGTTTGAAATATCCAATAAATGTCGTTCCACTTCATGATTGTGTCCCACTTGTTGTTGATTCTTCACAAACAAATGCAGTTTTATATCTTTATGTTTGAAGCCTGAAATGTGGCAAAAGGTCACAAAGTTCAAGGGGGCCGAATACTTTCGCAAGGCACTGTATCTACTCCGATTTCAGAGCACTCTCATCTGAGTGTACCAGAGCGCAGAATAACTGATGAATTTACGAACGCTCAACACCCGTTGAATCTGGCCGGTGTCAGTAAACCTTGGCAAAAATGCTGAATTAAATTGTTGCCAGCAGCACAGTTACAGTCAAATCTCTGGATAATATGAAAACAGCCTAACCAGCTCTGCTAGGGTGAGGAAAATGGTCAGAGTGAGGTGTTCTCTCATTTATGTCTGGAAGTAGCTAGAAAGCTTGCTAACTTTCGCCAGTTAGCTTGAGTGCTTGACTGCGTTGTGAGTTCAGAACACTAGGATCAAACCTAATTCTTGGACAGAGAGTCCAGTGTTCGATCTGAAAGCTCCTAGAGCCAAACGCTCTGAATTTACGAACTGACAATCTGACAACGCTTTGAATTTACAAACGCCCAGAGCGCACTGAGTACTGTCTGGCCCTCCAGATTGAATTTATGAACACACTCTAAATATTGTCCAGCTTGTAACATTCTCTATGAATTGGGTTTTTAAATTCTGTGTAATTCAATGTAATGAGTTTTGAAATTATGATGATTGATGTATGTGCATTTTAAAGTATGATGTATGACAGCAGTATGATAAACTAAAGAAAATATACATTTTCATGTAGTTCTTGACCTTTTTATGTTTACTGTTTGATAGGTACAGTAGATGTTTGATAGGTAAAGTAGATGTTTGACAGGTAGATGCAGAAATGTGATTGCTTGTGTTTCCTGGCCTTAATTCAAACATTTGGGAAGGAAAACTTGAATTAATTATAGTTCATATTTCATCGAAATCTGGAAACACTGGACAGTTACTTGAGGAATAAGATCATTTTATTAGTCTATTGTACACACGTTTCAACTGAAATGTGACTTTTTCTTTATCCTGACCCCTCAGAAAGACACATACTGTACCTAAACAGGTTGGAGATGACGGAGCAGTTTGCTGCCACACTGGGCGCAAGTGGAGCAGTTGTTGTGGGGGATTAAGTGCCTTGCCATAGGGCACATCGGCAGGCAACAGCATCCAGGATTTGTGTCACCAACCACTCCCTTCCTTATTATCCCTACTGCGTTAGAAGTTCAACACGGCAAAAGTGTAGGCTCTATTGATGTGAGAAATAATGGCTCTCAAATGTCAAACCATTGATGTTAGGATAATGCATATTTCCATTTTAGACCTCTATTCAATCTGTATCACAGAAGCGTTGTATCACAGATTGCCCGCTAGAAATGTAAAGGTAATTTCCATTTGAGCCTACATATGCAGTGTTTACCGTGAATGCAGTCACCACTAACGCGGGAACATTGCCAAATTACTCTGAATTTCTGTGATATGAACTTAAAAGAACCCTACATTTGGATGGGGAGATTTAGGCCTCTCAGAAGAAAGTCTAATTCGAGTGTTTCAAATATCTCGGCTGCATGTGATTACAGTCGGGTGTGGTGCTGATGCATCCAATGGTAGTGTCCGCAATAAGGTGCTGCTGCATTCACACACACACACACACACACACACACACACACACACACACACACACACACACACACACACACACACACACACACACACCAAGATTAGAGTCTGGGTGATTTGATGCTCAGTAAAAGAGATCGATGGTAAACAACGGTTGTTGGTGATGCTCAATTAACTTTTTTGAAACTTTCCCTGGGACACATTTGAACTTTATTGAAACTATCTCTGGGCAACAAATTTAACTCACAATCTTGACATCGCTTGCCCCTGTTACGGTGCGTGAATGAGGACCCAAAAGCGAATTAACGTAAACAGAGCTTCTTTAATAACAAAACAAACGTAGGCTCAGATGGACCGGCAGATTCCGACAGGACAGGACAAGGTTGCAGCAAACATGACGATAGTCTGGTTCAGGCATGAATAACACAAACAAGAATCCGACAAAGACAGGAACAAAAACAGAGAGAGATATAGAGGACTAATCAGAGGGAAAAAGGGAACAGGTGGGAAAAGGGGTGACGAGGTAGTTAGGAGGAGACAAGGAACAGCTGGGGGAAAGAGGGGGAGAAAAGGTAACCTAATAACGACCAGCAGAGGGAGACAGGGTGAAGGGAAAAGACAGAAACAAGACACAACATGACAATACATGACAGTACCCCCCCCACTCACCGAGCGCCTCCTGGCGCACTCGAGGAGGAAACCTGGCGGCAACGGAGGAAATCCTCGATCAGCGCACGGTCCAGCACGTCCCGAGAGGGAACCCAACTCCTCTCCTCAGGACCGTACCCCTCCCAATCTACTAGGTACTGATGACCACGGCCCCGAGGACGCATGTCCAAAATCCTACGGACCCTGTAGATGGGTGCGCCCTCGACAAGGATGGGGGGGGGGGGGGGGGAGACGAGCGGGGGCGCGAAGAACGGGCTTGATACAGGAGACATGGAAGACCGGGTGGACGCGACGAAGATATCGCGGAAGAAGAAGTCGAACTGCGACAGGATTAATGATCTGAGAAATACGGAACGGACCAATGAACCGCGGGGTCAACTTGCGAGAAGCGGTCTTAAGGGGAAGGTTCTGAGTGGAGAGCCAAACTCTCTGACCGCGACAATATCTAGGACTCTTAGTTCTACGCTTATTAGCAGCCCTCACAGTCTGCGCCCTATAACGGCAAAGTGCAGACCTGACCCTCTTCCAGGTGCGCTCGCAACGTTGGACAAAAGCCTGAGCGGAGGGGACGCTGGACTCGGCGAACTGAGATGAGAACAGCGGAGGCTGGTACCCGAGGCTACTCTGAAAAGGAGATAGCCCGGTCGCAGACGAAGGAAGCGAGTTGTGGGCGTATTCTGCCCAGGGAAGCTGTTCTGACCAAGACGCAGGGTTGCGAAAAGAAAGACTGCGTAAGATGCGACCAATAGTCTGATTGGCCCGTTCTGCTTGACCGTTAGACTGGGGGTGAAAGCCGGAAGAGAGACTGACGGAAGCCCCAATCAAACGGCAAAACTCCCTCCAAAATTGAGACGTGAATTGCGGACCTCTGTCCGAAACGACGTCTGACGGAAGGCCATGAATTCTGAAAACATTCTCGATGATGATTTGTGCCGTCTCTTTAGCAGAAGGAAGCTTAGCAAGGGGAATAAAATGAGCCGCCTTAGAGAACCTGTCGACAACCGTAAGAATAACAGTCTTCCCCGCTGACGAAGGCAGTCCGGTGACAAAATCTAAGGCGATGTGAGACCACGGTCGAGAGGGAATGGGAAGCGGCCTGAGACGGCCGGCAGGAGGGGAGTTACCGGACTTAGTCTGCGCGCAGACCGAACAAGCAGCCACGAAGCGACGCGTGTCATGCTCCCGGGTGGGCCACCAAAAACGCTGGCGAATGGAAGCAAGCGTACCCCGAACGCCAGGGTGGCCGGCTAACTTGGCAGAGTGAGCCAACTGAAGAACGGCCAGACGAGTAGGAACGGGAACGAAAAGAAGGTTCCTAGGACAAGCGCGCGGCGACGGAGTTTGAGTGAGCGCTTGCTTTACCTGCCTCTCAATTCCCCAGACAGTCAACCCGACAACACGCCCCTCAGGGAGAATCCCCTCGGGGTCAGTGGAGGCTACTGAAGAACTGAAGAGACGAGATAAAGCATCAGGCTTGGTGTTCTTAGAGCCCGGACGATAAGAAATCACAAACTCGAAACGAGCGAAAAACAGCGCCCAGCGCGCCTGACGCGCATTAAGTCGTTTGGCAGAACGGATGTACTCAAGGTTCCTATGGTCAGTCCAAACGACAAAAGGAACGGTCGCCCCCTCCAACCACTGTCGCCATTCGCCTAGGGCTAAGCGGATGGCGAGCAGTTCGCGGTTTCCCACATCATAGTTACGTTCCGTCGGCGACAGGCGATGAGAAAAATATGCGCAAGGGTGGACCTTGTCGTCAGAGAGGGAGCGCTGAGAAAGAATGGCTCCCACGCCCACCTCTGACGCGTCAACCTCGACAACGAACTGTCTAGTGACGTCAGGTGTAACAAGGATAGGTGCGGATGTAAAACGATTCTTGAGGAGATCAAAAGCTCCCTGGGCGGAAACGGACCACTTAAAGCACGTCTTGACAGAAGTAAGGGCTGTGAGAGGGGCTGCCACCTGACCGAAATTACGGATGAAACGACGATAGAAGTTCGCGAAGCCGAGAAAGCGCTGCAGCTCGACGCGTGACCTAGGGACGGGCCAATCAATGACAGCTTGGACCTTAGCGGGATCCATCTTAATGCCTTCAACGGAAATAACAGAACCGAGAAATGTGACGGAGGAGGCATGAAAAGAGCACTTCTCAGCCTTCACAAAAAGACAATTCTCTAAAAGGCGCTGGAGGACACGTCGAACGTGCTGAACATGAATCTGGAGTGACGGTGAAAAAATCAGGATATCGTCAAGGTAAACGAAAACAAAGATGTTCAGCATGTCTCTCAGGACATCATTGACTAATGCCTGAAAGACAGCTGGAGCGTTAACGAGGCCGAAAGGAAGAACCCGGTATTCAAAGTGCCCTAACGGAGTGTTAAACGCCGTCTTCCACTCGTCCCCCTCCCTGATGCGCACGAGATGGTAAGCGTTACGAAGGTCCAACTTAGTGAAAAACCTGGCTCCCTGCAGGATCTCGAAGGCTGAAGACATAAGAGGAAGCGGATAACGATTCTTCACTGTTATGTCATTCAGCCCTCGATAATCTATGCAGGGGCGCAGGGACCCGTCCTTCTTCTTAACAAAAAAAAAACCCTGCTCCGGCGGGAGAGGAGGAGGGGACTATGGTACCGGCGGCAAGAGCTACAGACAAATAATCTTCGAGAGCCTTACGTTCGGGAGCCGACAGAGAGTATAGTCTACCCCGGGGGGGAGTGGTTCCCGGAAGGAGATCAATACTACAATCATACGACCGGTGTGGAGGAAGAGAGGTGGCCCTGGACCGACTGAACACCGTGCGCAGATCGTGATATTCCTCCGGCACCCCTGTCAAATCACCAGGCTCCTCCTGTGAAGAAGAGACAGAGGAAACAGGAGGGATAGCAGACATTAAACATTTCACATGACAAGAGACGTTCCAGGAGAGGATAGAATTACTAGACCAATTAATGGAAGGATTATGACAAACTAGCCAGGGATGGCCCAAAACAACAGGTGTAAAAGGTGAACGAAAAATTAAAAAAGAAATGGTTTCGCTATGATTACCAGAAACAGTGAGGGTTAAAGGTAGCGTCTCACGCTGAATCCTGGGGAGAGGACTACCATCCAGGGCGAACAAGGCCGTGGACTCCCTTAACTGTCTGAGAGGAATGTCATGTTCCCGAGCCCAGGTCTCGTCCATAAAACAGCCCTCCGCCCCAGAGTCTATTAAGGCACTGCAGGAAGCTGACGAACCGGTCCAGCGTAGATGGACCGACAAGGTAGTGCAGGATCTTGAAGGAGAGACAGGAGTAGTAGCGCTCACCAGTAGCCCTCCGCTTACTGATGAGCTCTGGCTTTTACTGGACATGAAGTGACAAAATGACCAGCAGAACCGCAATAGAGACAGAGGCGGTTGGTGATTCTCTGTTCCCTCTCCTTAGTCGAGATGCGGATACCTCCCAGCTGCATAGGCTCAGCACCCGAGCCGGCAGAGGAAGATGGTAGTGATGCAGAGAGGGGGGCAACGGAGAACGCGAGCTCCTTTCCACGAGCTCGGTGACGAAGATCAACCCGTCGCTCAATGCGAATAGCGAGTTCAATCAAGGAATCCACGCTGGAAGGAACCTCCCGGGAGAGAATCTCATCCTTTACCTCTGCGCGGAGACCCTCCAGAAAACGAGCGAGCAAAGCCGGCTCGTTCCAGCCACTGGAGGCAGCAAGAGTGCGAAACTCAATAGAGTAGTCTGTTATGGATCGATTACCTTGACATAGGGAAGACAGGACCCTGGAAACCTCCTCCCCAAAAACAGATCGATCAAAAACCCGTATCATCTCCTCCTTAAAGTCCTGATACTGGTTAGTACACTCAGCCCTTGCCTCCCAGATTGCCGTGCCCCACTCACGAGCCCGTCCAATAAGGAGAGATATGACGTAGGCGACACGAGCAGTGCTCCTGGAGTAAGTGTTGGGCTGGAGAGAAAACACAATATCACACTGGGTGAGGAACGAGCGGCATTCAGTGGGCTCCCCAGAGTAACACGGCGGGTTATTGATTCTGGGCTCCGGAGATTCGAAAGCCCTGGAAGTGGCCGGTGGATCGAGGCGGAGATGGTGAACCTGTTCTGTGAGGTTGGAGACTTGGGTGGCCAGGGTCTCAACGGCATGTCGAGCAGCAGACAATTCCTGCTCGTGTCTGCCTAGCATCGCTCCCTGGATCTCGACGGCTGAGTGGAGAGGATCCGAAGTCGCTGGGTCCATTCTTGGTCGGATTCTTCTGTTACGGTGCGTGAATGAGGACCCAAAAGCGAATTAACGTAAACAGAGCTTCTTTAATAACAAAACAAACGTAGGCTCAGATGGACCGGCAGATTCCGACAGGACAGGACAAGGTTGCAGCAAACATGACGATAGTCTGGTTCAGGCATGAATAACACAAACAAGAATCCGACAAAGACAGGAACAAAAACAGAGAGAGATATAGAGGACTAATCAGAGGGAAAAAGGGAACAGGTGGGAAAAGGGGTGACGAGGTAGTTAGGAGGAGACAAGGAACAGCTGGGGGAAAGAGGGGGAGAAAAGGTAACCTAATAACGACCAGCAGAGGGAGACAGGGTGAAGGGAAAGGACAGAAACAAGACACAACATGACAATACATGACAGCCCCAGGCTATCACCAACTAAGACACACAAGACCTAGCCTGAATTCTCCCTTCACAATTGTATTCAAAGCACTCACAGATAGAAAGCATTGCAATCTGTTGTTCATAACTGTTAGATGTTTCCTGACTTCATATCAAAACACTATGTCTAAAAATACATCACTGGGACAGAGGGATTTGTGTAAATCACATTTACATTTGTCTAAAGCCTGCCATTGATCTGCAATTTTGTCAAACAAGTGAGAGGATATCACTTGGGAGGAAGAAAACAAAATTACGTCAGAAGAAAAAGGGGTTTTAAAGAAAAATAGAGGGAAGAATGAAACTGAGAACTCTCAAGATGCAAGAAGACATCGAATGATTTCCTCGTTGTTTGAGAGTTGCTTTTATCCAAACCCCCAAAAACATGTATTGTTTTTCATAGTGGGATTTCAGTGGGGTTGCAGACAGCTGTGCAGTGCTGGTGTGAACTCTACATAACCCCATGCTCCTTAACATTAGCAGTATTCTCTAAGAGTTAGGGAAATTACACAGTACTAAAATTCATATAACCAATTTTAAATCCAGTAATAGTGATAATACAAGTTAATAATAAGTTAACCTAACCCACCATTTCTCAGACGCAATTATTCAATTTTCCACATAAGTGGATTCAAGGGACTCTTTATGTATCCATTTTGTTCTGTTTCAGAAACTATTTCACAGTACAGCTTGAGCACATTCTAATGAGGGTTAAAAAAAAAAAGAAGCAAATTACGTTATCAAACAATCTTCATATTCCTCACATGTTCATACTCTTTTGCCCCTCTAACATATTCATGTTATGAATATTCCTCAGCCTTTCATTAAAATTCAACGCTGGCTAGCAGTGGGCAGGAAGGAACATTTTGACACGCGTGTCCAGGACGTCCGTGTCCTTCAATAATTGATATGGAGTGAGTGAAGTAGTGTAGGGAATAGAACTCGCCCTCAGGGTCTCTTAGGGTCAATAGTTTAATTTACTATTTCCTTCAAAATGTTCTCTTGGAGTTTCGCTCTCTCTCTTTCTTTCTCACGCCCACGATCACGCACGTGCACACGCACACGCACACATACACACGGAGAATATCTTTCAGCTGGACGGAGCTAGCAAGGCCGGGTATCGCTTGAAGTAACTCTTGGAGGGAATATTATGGAGTGTTGTGGTTGGGGGAACTGGTCAGTGCTCCAATGCCATATTCAGCTGGCCAAGGAGTCTCAGCTGATCTATCCAGTATAGCCATAGAGTAGTGTGAATAACCTGATTGTTATTGCTGATGCGTAGGAGAGAGAGGCAGAAGCAAAAAAGAGAGAACGACAGAGTGAGGGAGAGAGCAAAGAGAGTGAGAGAAAAGAGAAGAGAGAGATGGGGAGAGAGAGACAGCAGAGCTTGTTGCTGTTCTGTTATAATGGCCTCAAGGCTGACATCTTATTGTAAATATTCATTGTGTAATCAGCGTTCATGAATACGGTACATGTGCTGTTATATTAAGATTATGCAAACATGCCAGTGGATTAACATAGGCTACACTCCCGTGGACAAGAATGCCATAGTTTCCCTCACAAGAAGGTTCTTATGGAAATATAGGATAATACATTACAGTAAAATGCCTTCATTTTGCTGGACTCCAGAAGAGTGGTTTTGGCAGAAACTAATGGGGATCCATAATAAATACAAATACTGTCACGAGTGCTCCCTCTCTGGCCTATAGGTCACCAAGCTGCTTGTTAGGGCGCACACCTTTCACCCGCGTCTCGCAAATAATGACACCTGGACTCCATCACCTCCTTGATTACCTGCCCTTTATATGTCACTCCCTTTGGTTTCTTCCCCACTCGTCATTGTCTCTGTATCATGTTGGTGCGCTGTTCGTGTTTCTTGTTGTGTTCGTTTATTTATTAAATGTATTCACTCCCTGAACTTGCTTCCTGACTCTCAGCGTACATCGTTACAAATACAAAAGTTGGTCGGCACTTAACAATTTTCCACATGTGGAAAAACACCTGATGTTTCTGTGGTGTTCCGTGGCATTTTAATATAAAATAGACTAAATACCAGATGATTTTGGAGACGGAGAATGTTTAGAATTTTCTCAATCCTAACACTACAGTGCCTTGCAAAAGCATTCATCCCCCTTGGTGTTTTTCCTATTTTGTTGCATTACAACCTGTAATTTAAATGGATTTTTTGGGGGGGTTGTATCATTTGATTTACACAACATGCTAAGGGGGGTGAATACTTTCGCAAGCCACTGTACAGGCATGCAGATACATTCCTCCACAACTCTGTCCGTAAGACTATGGGGACAAGATAATGGACAGCACATTTCACACAGATTACTACAACCCTCTCACTCTGCAGTCCAGAAGACACCCCTGGAGATGGAGGTAAAGAAACTGATACTGACAAAAACAAGATCACAGAGCAGAAAAAGCTAGAGGAATGTTTTTTTATTATTATAAAGGTGCCTCTGCTAAAAATGGATGAAGAAGAGATACATCATAAGATAACTATTATAGATAACTATTATAGATAGCTATTATAGATAACCATTATAGATAACTATTATAGACTCCTCTCTTATCCCCTCTAATTGCTCTGATAAACACATCACAGCTCTGACACCATTCCATATCACCATTGCAGTGGAAGGAGGACCAGTACCTGTGTGACGCCCTAACCACCCACTGCAATTATTAATAGAGGTCGACCAATTTGGATATTTCAACGCCCATACCGATACCGATTATTGGAGGACCAGCAAAAAGCCGATACCGATGAATCGGACGATTTACATATTACATATTATTTACATATTATGTATACATATTTGTAATAATGACAATTACAACAATACTGAATGAACACTATTTTAACTTAATATAATACATAAATAAAATCTATTCAGTCTCAAATAAATCATGAAACATGTTCAATTTGGTTTAAATACTGCAAAAACACAGTGTCGGAGAAGAAAGTAAAAGTGCAATATATGCCATGTAAAAAAAGTTTACATGGCATATGTAAAAAACGTTTATGTTCCTTGCTCAGAACATGAGAACATATGAAAGCTGGTTGTTCCTTTTAACATGAGTCTTCAATATTCCCAGTTAAGAAATGTTTGGTTGTAGTTAGTTATTTTAGGAATTATAGGACTATTTCTCTCTATACCGTTTGTATTTCATATACCTTTGACTATTGGATGTTCTTAGAGGCACTTTAGTATTTCCAGCCTAATCTCGGGAGCTTATAGGCTTGAAGTCATAAACAGCGCAATGCTTCAAGCATTGCGAAGAGCTGCTGGCAAACGCAGGAAAGTGCTGTTTGAATGAATGCTTACGAGTCTGCTTCTGCCACCACCACTCTGTCAGACTGCACTATCAAATATCAAATCATAGACTTAATTCTAATATAATAAACACACAGAATTACGAGCCTTATGTCATTAATATGGTCAAATCCGGAAACTATAATTTCGAAAACAAAACGTTTATTCTTTCATTGAAATACGGAGCCGTTCCATATTTTAATGAATGGGTGGCAACCCTAAGTCTAAATATTGCTGTTATATTGCACAACTTTCAAAATTCTGGGAAATTAAGTACAGTCTTTGTTAGGAAGAAATGGACTTCACACAGTTCGCAACGAGCCAGGCGACCCAAACTGCTGCATATACCCGGACTCTACTTACACTGAACGCAAGAGAAGTGACACAATTTCCTGAGTTAATATTACCTGCTAACATGAATTTCTTTTAACTAAATATGCAGGTTTAAAAAAATATACTTGTGTATTGATTTTAAGAAAGGCATTGATGTTTAGGGTTAGCTACAGTACATTGGTGCAAATGAATGCGTTTTTGCTAAATCATCACCCGTTTAGTGAAGATGAAGTAGGCTGTGATTCGATGATAAATTAACAGGCACTGCATTGAGTGCGTTCCAAACAGCACTCTATTCCCTATATGTTTTGACCAGAGCCCTATAGACACTGGTCAAAAGTAGTGCACTATATAGGGATTAGGGTTCCACCTGGGATGCAGACGTAGTGTTTCTCAGGCACCACTGATGATGTTCAATGATTGGTTGGGCATTGTGAGGCGATTCATGGCTAATTTACATTTTGAGACGCACAGTGAGAGAGTTAGGCACCTTTGTTTGCTGGAACAGAAAAGTTTGTTTCAACAAGATCTTTGTAAATATTGTCAAGAAGAGGCTACATTTGGTTAATTGTATTTACATTAGCTGGTTGGAGCAGGAAACAATCTGAATGACACAGTCCCGACTGTTGTGTGGTGTGTGTGCGTGCTTGCTTGCTTGTGTAAGTGCTGGTGTGCGTGGGTGGGTGTGTGGAAAACTGTTCATCAATGACATGCAAAACAGATAAAGCACACTGTCATTCCATGACTACACTATTAGTAGTGAGAAATCCTGCCTGTCTTATCACATAACAAGTAGACAGAGTTCACAGACACTCACTGAGACGTGTCACTTCAAACAACAACGGAGACGATACGCCACTTCTGATGCCTTCTGCATGTATCTGTGTCTTATTATCAGATAGGCTTCAACACACACACACACACACACACACACACACACACACACACACACACACACACACACACACACACACACACACACACACACACTTTGACTGTCAGTAACAAGATGTCTTATTCAGCACTGCAGGGCCACAAGCGAACAGGACTCCATATTGTAGACACACGTTAGATGTCTTTGTAACATATTGACAAGTCGTCAGATCTGATTCTGAACACCATTATGTTGACGACTGCCCCTTGGTGTTATTACTGTAACAAGTATTTCCCATCTTCAGGTTTCATTCTTCACTGCTAAACGTTGCATGTGCAGTCCTTGATGTAGCTACTATAAAAGCTTTATCTTTGTCCACATGCTTAAGAGATTGAAGTTTTTAAACATTACAGGTGACAATATATTTTGGAAGACATGAAAGACTCAATTAATGTTCCATTCCAATCCACTCGGCCACTTTGTGCTTAGCAATAAAGTAGTTGTTTGTTAGTTTACCGTTAGTATCATAATCCTCCTGTAGGTTCAATTCCCCAACAACACTGCTGACGATGGTAGTGCCAGGAAGGCAATGTGTAAAACATCAAGCCGCCGACGTGGGCCCCAGCGCTCACAAGGACTGTGTGCTCAAATACTTCACGGCCGACTTGAGTAAGTAATTTAAGTATGGCTGCTGGCCCAGACGACAAGCTGCCTCATCAGAGAAGGTGCAGACCAGCTGGCTGAAGTGTTCATGGACATATTCAATCTCTTCATATCCAGGTTTGTTGTCCTCACTTGCTTCAAGATGTCCTGTACCCAAAAAAGGTAATTTAACAAAATGACTGTCACCCAGCAGGACTCACCACTGTCATCATGAAGCACTTTGAGAGGCTAGTTTAGGATCATTTCACCTCCACCTTCAAATAAAATAAAATCAAATGTATTTATATAGCCCTTCGTACATCAGCTGATATCTCAAAGTGCTGTACAGAAACCCAGCCTAAAACCCCAAACAGCAAGCAATGCAGGTGTAGAAGCACGGTGGCTAGGAAAAACTCCCTAGAAAGGCCAAAACTTAGGAAGAAACCTAGAGAGGAACGAGGCTATGTGGGGTAGCCAGTCCTCTTGCCAGACACCGTAAACCCACTACAATTCACATATCGTCCCAACAGATCATTGGACAACACAATCACCATTGCAATACCTATGTAAGAAATAACTATGTAAGAATGCTGTTCATCGACTACAGCTCAACCTTCAACACCATAGTGCCCTCCAAGCTCATCACTGAGCTCAGCTCCATGGGTCTGAACCCCGACCTGTGCAACTGGGCCTGAACTTCCGGACAGGCCGACATGAAATGGTGAAGTTGGGCAACAACACCTCTGCCACACTGATCCTCAACACAGGGGCCCCACAGGGGTGCATGTTCAGCACCCTCCTGTATTCCCTGTTCACCCATGACTGCGTGGCCACACACATCTCCAACTCAATCATCATGTTTGCTGATGATACAACAGCCTGATTACCAATAACAATGAGACAGCCTACAGGGAACAGGTGAGATCCCTGACGGACTGGAGCCAGGAAAATAACCTCTCCCTCCATGTAAACAAAACAAAGGAGGTTATTGAGGCCTACAGGAGACAGCAGAGAGGGTAAAACGCTTCAAGTTCCTTTGCATGCTGTCATGGAAATTCAGTACTGAGAGAGACTTGGTCATTTCTTCAAATAATGATCTTTATTTAATATTGAGCCTACCCTTTACAGACAATGCACAGTTTATATAGCTGATACCCAGAATGCTTGGTTCCACCACTCCCATATAGATTGGAGGGCACCATAAGCCACTTTGGGTTCATCCTTTGGTCATCTGCCTCTGGTGTTGTCTCCCAGATGCCAGATAATTAGGAATACTGAGGCCTTGTTCTGTTCCTCCAGGCTCTCTCTATCTCGGTGACACCCACCACATCTTATCTATGGAGTGCCAGCAGTAGGTATTTTGCCTAGCCATCACTTAATCAGTTGCCAGCCCAAGCTTCAAAAGACTCCTCTCAGGAAGCTACAGAAATGGAGAGAGAGAGAGAGTCCTAAGAACCTTACTCTATTTCATAATACAAACATCTGGTGCATAAATCTAAAAATATTGTAATCCTGCTACCACAGTGCACATCACTGACAACCTGAAATGGTCCCTTCACAAAGACAACATGTTGAAAAAGGTACAACAGTGCCTCTTCAACCTCAAGGGGCTGAAGAAATTCAGCTAGGCCCTTAAGATCCTCACAAACCTCTACAGAGGCACCATTGAGAGCATCCTGTCGGGCCATATCCTGTCGGGGTCTCTCATCTACAGCACCCAGTGTCACAGCAAGACCAAGAAGATAATCAAGGACCTCAGACACCTGAGCCATGCCCTGTTCACCCCTCTACAATCTAGAAGGCGGAGACAGTACAGATGCATTCTATCTTGGACCGAGAGACAAAGCACCAGCTTCTACAATGCCTTCAGAATGTATTCCAGCCCCTTGACTTTTTCTACATATTATTGTGTTACAAAGTGGGATCAAATGTATTTAATTGTAATTTTTGGTCAGCAATTTACAAAAAAAAAAAAAAAACATTAAAATATGCTAGGCAACCATTTTCAGGTATTTTGCCATAGATTTTCAAGTAGATTTACAGTATCAGTCAAAAGTTTGGACACACCTACTCATTCAAGGGTTTTTATTTATTCATACTATTTTCTACATTGTATAATAATAGTGAAGACATTACAACTATGAAATAACACATATGGAATCATGTAGTAACCAAAAAGGTGTTAAACAAATCAAAATACATGTTATATTTTAGATTCTTCAAAGTAGCCACACTTTGCCTTGATGACAGCTTTGCTCACGCTTAGCATTCTCTCAACCAGCTTCATGAGGTAGTCAACTGGAATGCATTTAAATTAACAGGTGTGCCTTGCTAAAAGTTAATTTGTGGAATTTCTTTCCTTCTTAACATGTTTGAGTCAATCAGTTGTGTTGTGTCAAGGTAGGGGTGGTATACAGAAGGTATCCCTATTTGGTAAAATACCAAGTCCATTCACTGTCTTCTTTGTAAGCAACTCCAGCGTAGATGTGGACTTGTGTTTTCGGTTATTTGTACTGCTGAAAGGGAGATGAATTCATCTCCTGGTGTCTGGTGGAAAGCAGACAGAACCAGGTTAGCCCCTAGGATTTTGCCTGTGCATAACTTGCCTCCATTTTTTTTTCTTTTTACTGGAGAGTAATGTGTTGTATTGGTTTTACCCCAAACACAACACGTTGTATTCAGGACTAAAAGCGAACTGCTTTGCCACATTTTTTTGCAGTATTACTTCAGTGCCTTGTCGCAAACAGGATGCATGTTTTGGTGTATATTTATTCTGTACAGGTTTCCTTCTTTTCAACCTGTCCATTAGGTTAGTATTGTGTAGTATCTACAATGTTGTTGATCCATCCTCAGTTTTCTTCCATCACAGCCATTAAACTCTGTAACTGTTTTAAATTGGCCTTAATGCTGAAATCCCTGAGTGGTTTCCTTCCTCTTCAGAAACTGAGTTAGGAAGGACGCCTGTATCTTTGTAGTGACTGGGTGTATTGATACGCCATCCAAAGCCTAATTAAAAACTTCACCATGCTCAAAGGGATATTCAATGTCTGCTTTATCAATTTTACCCATCTATCAATAGGTGCATTTTTATACGAGGCATTGGAAAACTTCCATGGTCATTGTGGTAGGGATCTGTGTTTGAAATTCTTTGCTTGACTGAGGAACCTTACAGATAATTGCATGTTTTTTATATATTTTTATTTAACCAGAAAAGTCAGCTAAGACTTGAACATTATCACCCTGGCCTATAGCAGGGTGATAAGACTTCTTTACAAAGACAACCTACCCCGGCCAAACCCTAACCTGGGCCAATTGTGTGCCGCCCTATGGGACACCCAATCACGACCGGTTGTGATACAGCCTGGATTCAAACCAGGGTCTGTAGTGACACCTCTAGAACTGAGATGCAGTGCCTTAGACCCCTGTGCCACTCTGGAGCCCAGCGTGGGGTACAGAGATGGGTTAGCCATTCAAAAATCATGTTAAACATTATTATTGCACGCAGTGAGTCCATGCAACTTATTATGTGACTTGTTGAGCACCCTTTTACTCGTGAACTTATTTAGGTTTACCATAACAAAGCGGTTGAATACTTCTTGACTCAAGACATTTCAGCTTTTCATTTGGTATTAAATAGTAAAAATTCCAAATTATACAATTCCACTTGGACATTATAAAGGTTTTGTGTGTAGGCCTTTGACACCAAAAAATCTACATTTAACCAATTTTTTAATTCAGGCTGAAACACAACAAAATGTGGAAAAAGTCATGGGGTGTGAATACTTTCGAAAAACCAAACATCAATCAGTGTGTGTGTGTGTGTGTGTGTGTGTGTGTGTGTGTGTGTGTGTGTGTGTGTGTGTGTGTGTGTGTGTGTGTGTGTGTGTGTGTGTGTGTGTGTATGTGTGTGTGTGTGCATGTGCATGTTATAAGGCAATACAACTCCCTCTTACAATTCATCAGGTTTGCCTTCAGGTGAAATTGTCTCTACATTCCTCAAGAGCGGTTCTTGATTGTCCTTCTGCTTTTGTTTTCAGAACATTACGGGAACATAAAGCTGTTTTATGACACATTGACGGAAAGCTTAAACAGATAGTCATCGAGCCGCAGGCAAATCAAAACACAGCGTTGAATTGAAGATGTGCAATGCAGTGTGAGACATTAAAGGCCTAGTGCAGTCAAAAGCATAATTTTCCACTATGAGGATGGAAAAGAAATCGGTGAAATTGTGAAAATAATGATAATGCCCTCTTAGTGTAAGAGCTATTGAAAAAGACCGCCTGAATTGTCAGGCTGTTTTGGTGGGATGGGTTTTTTTCCTGCCTGGTGAAATCTCCAGGCGGGATATTAGTTAATAGACCAATAAGAAAGAGACTTCCAAACCTCTCTGCCAATAATAGCACATTTTCTGTTTTCCCCCCTCCATTTAGACCACTCCCAGAGCCTTAACAAAATTTTTGCTTGAGAAATTGCTATTTCTTAAGAAACTTATTTTTTATTAATTTAGTTGAAAGTATTCACTGTAAGGTACTTCATTGTTACCCAGAAATGATTTGATATTGAGATAAAACGACTGCATCGAACCTTTAACACAACCCCTGCAAATGAAATACAGCTCCTGTCATGACATTTCGCGATTGCTTTGGTTTGTAAATGTGCCTGTGTTTGTGTATGTGTGTGTGTGTGTGTGCATGTGTGCAGATGCATGTGCGCGTGCGCTTGGGTGCTTTGTATGAACAAAAGAGAGAGAGACACTTTAGATTTCATATTCACTGTAAGAAAGTAAGGGGATAGAGTTCAGCTATACTAATAACAAAACAGAGAGAATGACAGAGAGAGACGAGAGACAGGGAGAAGGAGAGAGAGTGACAGAGGAAGAGAGGGGGGTGAGAGAGAGAGAGAAAGGGAGCGTCTGAGCGTTATGGAGTGGCTGCCAACATGATTAGACAGAACCAAACTATCCTTACCTGCAGTGCCCCACTCATTGAGAGGCCCAGTCAACGACACACCCTCCCAACTTTCTCCCATTTCTACCCCTCAAACAGGTCCCAAAGGGCATATTATTTAAATGATATATTGTGTCCTCTTATTTCGACATCTTCCCTTCCTCCCTTTTCTCCTCCATTTTGCCCCTTTTCAGCTCCGCTGCCTGGCTCCCTCTCACACCCTCTTTATTTCCCTTGTCTTCTTGTTCCCTCAGTTTTCTCTCTCTTTCTCTGGCTAGGAGCTTATCGGTCGGGCTCAGCTGCTAGTGGACTGACGCTGAGAACCTCCAGGGCAACGTTGGATTTACTCTCTCTGGCAAACAACCACACTATTTACCCCCTTCATCAGTTTATTTACAGAAAGTAAGCCTACAAAAGACCCCAAATTTGAAATTAGTGATAAGTAGGGTTTCCTGCACTGTGGTGTTGGGTTCATATTTGATGGTTGAAAGAACAATGTTCAATGGATGAGAATAAAGGCAGAAGCTTTAAAAGTTTCGCTCACTCCCCAGTGTTAACATTGCTTTATTATTTCGACCTGTGGAGGTGTGGTGGTACTACTGTGTTCAGGACATGTTTGACAGACGTACAGTAGACGTTTAGTAGCTGAAGCAATTTGAACTTTGTTATGAAGAGCAACTTCGCGGAGGGTTGAGCTCCAACTCTTGACCGTTTATAATAAAGTCTGCTGTTTTGTCTGTCAAGACCTTCATCTTAGACATTCTGACAAAGACATTCAAATGAAGGACGTCAATACTGTTATATACTCCAAATATAAAGAAAATTAAAAAAAAACAAGAACCAAATGAAAGGGAGTGAAGGGTGCCACTTGACATATCCCTTCGATTTTAGACAGATTTCCTGCCCACCGACTAAATGTTGGGACAAAATGGTTCATTGACCATTCAAGTAAGTAATAAAAGGGCAACAACAACATTGCTTCACATAACAGAGAGAACAGGATGTCATAATAATGACCGTGCATCTCTTGACCTTGCAATTTCAATCTCCCTCTCAGAAAGTGTCATTCCAATCAATGCTCATTCTGGTTGCAACAAATAACTGGGTTCCAGAAAGTCAATAGTAGAGCTGTGACGATAAACTGAAAATGATCAACACCGAACATTCCGATCACCTATCGCAGGCATTCTTCTGATATCATTCATCACGATAAGTAGCCTATACTAGAGAAATGTGAAGTTTGAAATGAAATACAATAAGTTTGCTAAGATGGGTTAATGGGATCAGTGATGGCTACAACCATCAAACTAGTAGTAGGTTAAATGATCACTAAAAAAACGGTGGTGTAATTAACATATCGTTCTATTTATCATTAATGCAGGAAATTTACAGCGATATGGATTTTTGTCCATCTAGTCAATAGCCTTATTTGACATTCTGAGAAAACATGTAATTTTAGTGTAGGCTGTTTACCCCTCCACAGTAGACATGATATAGGCCAGGGTGGTAATGTTCAAGCTTATACCTATTTTTTGCAGTCATCACTAGTGTCCCTGAGTTTTCCTTGTCAGACTAGATCGACTACCCAAGGCGACTGTCTCTTAAATTCTCACATTAACAACTCCAAGTGATCTCAACATTTCCTCAGGTGCACTGCAACATTTTTGATGAGACAAATCACAACCTACTTATTCTTCAGCTACCTGTCAAAAAAGCAATAATGTCCTCTGGTATCTAGGTGTTTAGTGTTCTAGAACATTACTCCCAGATGATTCAGCCTGCAGTATGGTTCCAGCCATCATTACAGCCAACATTGCAGCCTCTCAGAGACAGTTATGACACTTCAGTTTCCATGTTAAACAGCTCCACTTCCCTCTTTATAGCCACAGACTGGAGTTGAGATTTTTTTGTGTGCTTGTCCTTAACGTCACACACTTTATATGTATTCATATCTCTGTAATGGTTCCCCCCCCCCCCCCCCCCCCCTGCATATCCTTTGCTTCACCTATGGAAGAAATAACCCACACACAATGTTTGACCTGCATGTGTGTTCACTGCAAGAGATAGGCTGTAGTTATGGGCCCACACAAAGTTGACCTCAACAGAATGTAACATTAGTGAGAACAGCCATGTCTCTACAAGAGGGGAGGAGGAACAATGTGTTGGAGCAGTTGAGTGTTCGGTCCAACTTTACAAGATTTATTCAGCCCAGCACCCCATGAAAAGAGGTGTGCGTTGAAATATAAATATAGGCATTCTGCGTTGTTAGGAGTAGAACAGTTGACTCTTAGGCTGTAGAGCAGGCGGCAGACGGCAGTCAAAGTGTGTGTGTGTGTGTTCAAACAAAGCGTGTTCACCGTGTATCAAATCAAATTGTATTTGTCACATGCACCGAATACAACAAGGCCAGCATCCCGGAGTCATCTCTTCACTGTTGACGTTGAGACTCTTTTTTTGAGGGTACCATTTAATGAAGCTGCCAGTTGAGGACTTGTGAGGCGTCTGTTTCTCAAACTAGACACTCTAATGTACTCAAAACAGGTGCTTTTAAAAAAAACAAAACAATGACATTTCTAAGTGACCCCAAACTTTTGAACGATAGTGTACATCTGAAATGAGTGATGGAAGATATGTAAACATTATTAAAGTGACTGGTGATCCATTTATTAAAGTGGCCAATGATATCTAGTCTGTATGTAGGCAGCAGCCTCTCTGTGTTTGTGATGGCTGTTTAACAGTCTGAAGGCCTTGAGAAAGAAGCAGTTTTTCAGTCTCTCGGTCCCAGCTTTGATGTACCTGTACTGACCTCGCCTTCTGGATGGTAGCGGGGTGAACAGGCAGTGGCTCGGGTGGTTGTTGTCCTTGATGACCATTTTGGCCTTCCTGAGACATCGGGTGCTGTATGTGTCCTGTAGGTTTCCTGTAGGTGTCCAATCATCTCCTTTGTCTTGATCACATTGAGGGAGAGGTTGTTATTAACACTGTGGGACTGCTTGGAACAGGTGCTGGTAGGAACATTGCCAGATAGAATAAGACACAATTCTAATGGTGCATGCTTGTAAGAATACAGTATGGTTCAGTATATGGGGTTCAACAAGGGCTGGTAAAACACAGAACTAGCGAGACCTTCTTTTACTATGTATTTCCTCCTAACTCTGAACCTACTGTTGAATCAGCTATGCTCATTGTGAAAACATGTACCGTATCTCATGTTGGTTAAGGTTAGGGTTAGGTAACAGGCAGGCAAAAACATCAAATTTGGACTTAGACACTATCTGTTGAAGCCTACCATTACGTATTGTCCATGTTGAATTACTGCATGCATAGAAAACAAAATTCTTTTTGGGGTAAAAGACCAGAATCAAGGGGTGATGACAATCTAGCTTCCCGCTGTTACTATTAGTAGTCCAAAGAGTTTAATTCAAATTTTTTTCCTAGAAAAGCCCACCGTCAGCTAATCCAGAGAAAGCCACCAAATTGATGGTTACAAAACAGCTGATAAAGAATAACACCCCAGCTTGCGGCTTTGTGTGTTTCTAAAAAGCTGGTCCATTAAAAGGAATTGCAGGAGCTATTGATTGTTGTGCCCAAAGCCGGCTACAAAGGGATGTTTAAAAACTCACTGAACCACACAAAATGGTAATATCCCCTTATTTGGTCTGACTTTGATTATAACAACAACACTGTCCTGAATGTGTTACTGTCACGTTCTGACCTTAGTTATTTTGTTATGTCTTTGTTTTTGTATGGTCAGGGCGTGAGTTGGGTGGGTTGTCTATGTTCTTTTTTCTATGATTTGGGATTTCTGTGTTTGGCCTGGTATGGTTCTCAATCAGAGGCAGGTGTTGTTAGTTGTCTCTGATTGAGAACCATACTTAGGTAGCCTGGTTTCACTTTTGAGTTGTGGGTGATTGTTTCCTGTTGTAATGTTTGTTTGACATTTCAGGACTGTTTCGGTTGAATCATTCACTTTGCTATTTTGTATTCTTTAGTGTTCAGTTTAATAAACTAAAATAGACACTTACCACGCTGCACATTGGTCCGACCTCTCTTACTCCTTGTCAGAAGAAGAGGAGAATCGTTACAGTTACTGTGTTGTTTGGAGGAGAAAGGACAGAACGGTCTTTGTCCAGTGGTAATAGAAAGAGAGAGCCACCTTGGTAGCTTTTGGTTAACATATCATTGGTAATCTAATTCAGTTACATGATATGCTAACTATAGACTAAATCCTGAATCATGAGTCATCTTGTCTTCAATGCCAAATTGCCTGTTTCTAGTTCCATATGTTATGTTCTCTCCTTGTGCAGTAAACAGCGTTATTTTCCTCGCCATTCCTATTCCTGACAGGAAAAATGGAGGTGAGAGGGAGAGCAAGAGAGAGAGTGAGAAAGATTTCAGAGTGCATTACCATTCAAAGCTACGGACAGCTTCAGAAGCCACAAGACGTTCTGCACTGGGCATTCCTGATCACCTGCATCAGTGCATGGCCCTGTGTTTGTTAGACAGCCACACACAGAGAGACATAAAAGGGAACATAAAAGGGAACACCTGGCTGCATAGGATGCCACAATAACAGATACCACCTACCTGTGAGGATACAAGTAGGAATTATTGGGATGGTTTGTTAAAGAGTACAACCATATCCCCATTCTCAGATCTGAGAACTCTAACAGGCTGCGTGAATCCTCTACGGTGTTGAAGATTAATGCATGTTTTTCATCATCGCTGAAAACATTTAGCAAGGCTCAAGCCACACCCACCTGAGAGTACACCTCTCTAAGCCATCATTTGGCTATGTTTGAGAAGTGGATAATCAATTTTTCAACGAATTGCCACTTCACTGATTTCTAAATAAATAGAAACTGACAATAGGGTCATTCCACTTGAATTCAATCACTTTTTGTCTGCACCCCCTTTGATTTGAACAAAACGTTCCATACATACTGGATTTACCCATGGTAGAATTGGTCAGACCTTACTTTTTGGACCTGAATGTCAAAACATCTAGGAGATAGAGGTGCTCAAGTTGAACCATTTTGCAAACCCTACCATATTATGAGACTTCGTAATAGTCTTCATCACTGGAAAAGATTAATGGTTGAGTTTGATGTGATTTAGAAGCTTACAAACAGGGTTGTCAAACCATTTTTTCCTTCATTTTTTTTTAACCTTTAATGTTAATTATCTAAACATGGTGCAAACTCAGATTTTTACATCTGAGGTTTTTGTGTTGTACCCGCCATAGGTTGAGACAGCATGCTCTTGAATTCAAGGTGGGTATAATATATGTCGAAATGCAAAATAGGTCAAAATAGGTCAACTTTGAGCACCTCTACCTCCTGAATGTTTTGGCAGTTAGGTCCAAAAAGTCACTTTTCGACCACTTCAACCATGGTCAACTATCTATGTTTCAATCAAAATGGGTGCAGTAAAAAAGTGATAGAAATAAAACGGAACGAGACAATATTCATGCTATTACCAGTGCTCCTGGACTTTACTATCTGGAAAAAGTGTGAAACAATGTCTCAAAAGGTTGGGGGTGTCATTGGACATTGTAGAAATGGGACAAAATAAAATGTTATATATTGATGGGCACTGTCACGTCCACTATTACAAGAGAAAAGAGAACTTCAAAAATGGTTGATGTTTGATAAGAAGGTAATGTAAACAAAGTCGCCACTCAGAAAAGAAGTCGACAAGAAAAATCCACATATCTTAATTAAACAGTTGTGCTATTTTTTGATCTTTCACCTTTTGTCAAATAAATATGGATTGGTTAATTCTAGAGAAATATACTGTATGTTGATGTTCATATCAGGTGTGTTCCATTTTGGTACAAAATATTTCAGCCTCGTGTTTAATATTCTAGATGACATCAGTCATGACAAAGTAATGTTGCACGTCTTCGGGTAAAAGCCATGGTGAAAGTTGACATGACATTGTGAGGGGGCAGTTACAAATTCTCTTTGGGACGGTAACATAGAAAGAGCTGGTTTGAAAGATAGTAATTTCACGCTAATTTGTTATATTATGCCAATGTGAATATTATATGCAAATTAGTTATTTTAAAATGATATTATTCTAACAATATTCAAAATAAAACATAAAAAAGGGCTATTTGTGATTTTAAAAAGTTGGCATGAATCATTACAAAAAATATATATATATACAGTGCCTTGCGAAAGTATTCGGCCCCCTTGAACTTTGCGACCTTTTGCCACATTTCAGGCTTCAAACATAAAGATATAAAACTGTATTTTTTTGTGAAGAATCAACAACAAGTGGGACACAATCATGAAGTGGAACGACATTTATTGGATATTTCTAACTTTTTTAACAAATCAAAAACTGAAAAATTGGGCGTGCAAAATTATTCAGCCCCCTTAAGTTAATACTTTGTAGCGCCACCTTTTGCTGTGATTACAGCTGTAAGTCGCTTGGGGTATGTCTCTATCAGTTTTGCACATCGAGAGACTGACATTTTTTCCCATTCCTCCTTGCAAAACAGCTCGAGCTCAGTGACGTTGGATGGAGAGCATTTGTGAACAGCAGTTTTCAGTTCTTTCCACAGATTCTCGATTGGATTCAGGTCTGGACTTTGACTTGGCCATTCTAACACCTGGATTAGTTTATTTTTGAACCATTCCATTGTAGATTTTGCTTTATGTTTTGGATCATTGTCTTGGAAGACAAATCTCCGTCCCAGTCTCAGGTCTTTTGCAGACTCCATCAGGTTTTCTTCCAGAATGGTCCTGTATTTGGCTCCATCCATCTTCCCATCAATTTTAACCATCTTCCCTGTCCCTGCTGAAGAAAAGCAGGCCCAAAACATGATGCTGCCACCACCATGTTTGACAGTGGGGATGGTGTGTTCAGCTGTGTTGCTTTTACGCCAAACATAACGTCTTGCATTGTTGCCAAAAAGTTCAATTATGGTTTCATCTGACCAGAGCACCTTCTTCCACATGTTTGGTGTGTCTCCCAGGTGGCTTGTGACAAACTTTAAACAACACTTTTTATGGATATCTTTCAGAAATGTCTTTCTTCTTGCCACTCTTCCATAAAGGCCAGATTTGTGCAATATACGACTGATTGTTGTCCTATGGACAGAGTCTCCCACCTCAGCTGTAGATCTCTGCAGTTCATCCAGAGTGATCATGGGCCTCTTGGCTGCATCTCTGATCAGTCTTCTCCTTGTATGAGCTGAAAGTTTAGAGGGACGGCCAGGTCTTGGTAGATTTGCAGTGGTCTGATACTCCTTCCATTTCAATATTATCGCTTGCACAGTGCTCCTTGGGATGTTTAAAGCTTGGGAAATCTTTTTGTATCCAAATCCGGCTTTAAACTTCTTCACAACAGTATCTCAGACCTGCCTGGTGTGTTCCTTGTTCTTCATGATGCTCTCTGCGCTTTTAACGGACCTCTGAGACTATCACAGTGCAGGTGCATTTATACGGAGACTTGATTACACACAGGTGGATTGTATTTATCATCATTAGTCATTTAGGTCAACATTGGATCATTCAGAGATCCTCACTGAACTTCTGGAGAGAGTTTGCTGCACTGAAAGTAAAGGGGCTGAATAATTTTGCACGCCCAATTTTTCAGTTTTTGATTTGTTAAAAAAGTTTGAAATATCCAATAAATGTCGTTCCACTTCATGATTGTGTCCCACTTGTTGTTGATTCTTCACAAAAAAATACAGTTTTATATCTTTATGTTTGAAGCCTGAAATGTGGCAAAAGGTCGCAAAGTTCAAGGGGGCCGAATACTTTCGCAAGGCACTGTATATATTTGACATTCAATTTAATACCTGGAGTCCCACAAAAATGTATGGATTCCATGGATTTTCTGTCTCTCACTATTCAATTGTTTATGTGTTTTAATACAGTCATTATTTGTTAGATTGTTTGAGCATGTCCCAGTTTAGGTCACCTCACAGTACAAACTCTGAAGATAGATGGGGGGCAATCAATTCACATATGGTGTCCAGGGCACATTTGGGGGCTGAAGGTGGTCTATAGCAAGCGGCAATGGTGAGAGACTTGTTTCTGGAAAGGTGGATTTTTAAAAGTAGAAGCTTTAATTGTTTGGGTACAGACCTGGTATTATGACAGACTATCTCTGCAAATGATTGCAACTTTGCCCCCTTTGGCAGTTCTATCTTGTCGGAAAATGTTATAGATAGAGATAGAAATTTCAGGATTTTTTGTGGCCTTCCTAAACCAGGATTCAGACACGGCTAGGACATCCGGGTTGGCAAATCATGAATAGGCCTACTACTAACCCTTTGATTGCATAGCAACATTCGTCAAAATTAATACATTTTCAAAAATACAGTTCTGATAAATGTAAAAGCTGCATAATGGAGTAAGATACTTAACAATTTTTTTACTTAAAAACTTCTTATGGCTAGGGATTCCGCTAGCGCCACCCCCAACATTCTGCAGAAAAGGCAGCGCGGGATACTTTCACACATTGACAAGTCCAATACAGCAAATGAAAGATAAACATCTTGTTAATCTACCCATCGTGTCCGATTTTTTAAATGTTTTACAGCGAAAACACAACATTTATTTATGTTAGATCACCACCAAATCCCAGCCAAAGTTGTCACAAAAGCAGAATTAGAGATAAAATTAATCACTAACCTTTGATAATCTTCATCCGATGACACTCATATGACATCATGTTACACAATACATTTATGTTTTGTTCGATAATATGCATATTTATATCCACAAATCTCGGTTTACATTGACGCCATGTTCAGAAATGTCTCCAAAATATCCGGAGTAATTACAGAGAGCTACGCCAGATAACAGAAATACTCATCATAAACGTTGACGAAAGATACATGTTTTACATATAATTAAAGATACACTGGTTCTTAATGCAACCGCTGTGTCAGATTTAAAAAAAACTTTACGAAAAAAGCATACCATGCAATAATCTAAAACGCCGCTAAGACATAACAATATTTCTCCGCCATGTTGGAGTCAACAGAAATACAAAATTACATCATAAATATTCCCTTACCTTTGATGATCTTTCATCAGAATGCAGTGCAAGGAGTCCTAGTTCCACAATAAATTGTTGTTTTGTTCCATAATGTCCATTACTAGTGTCCAATTAGCTGCTTTTGCTGGGAGGTTTAGCTCACATGTCCAAAAGCTGATGCTTCAAAAAGTCATATTCCAGGTCGAATAAACTGGTCAAACTAAGTAGAGAATCAATCTTCAGGATGTTATTTTTATATATATATCCAATAACGTTCCAACCGGAACATTTGTTTTTGTCTGCAGAGTCATGGAACGCAGGCAATATCAACAGTATTTTGACCAACCAGGAACTGGCATTCTGACAGTCCACTGACTCATTCCCCTCCCATCCGGTCATACATCACACTAGAGGCTTCATTCCACGTTCTACTGACTGTTGACATCGAGTGGAAGGCGTAGGAAGTGCGAACAGATCCATATCTTGTTTGGATGTGGATAGGCGATGACTTATAATTTGACCAGCACTAGAATTTCCACTACCTGTTTGGAAGTTTGCCTGCCCCATGAGTTCTGTTATACTCACAGACATAATTCAAACAGTTTTAGAAACTTCAGAGTGTTTTCTATCCAATAGTAATAATAATATACATATATTAGCATCTAGGACAGAGTAGGATGCAGTTCACTATGGGCACGCAATTCATCCAAAGTGATAATGCTGCCCCCTATCCCTAACAGGTTTTAACCTTTCTAGGGCAGGCGTTCTGCTAGCGGAACCCCTTCGACAACATTCCGCTAAAAAGGCAGTGCGCGAAATTCAATAATATTTTTTAGAAATATGTAACTCACACATTAGCAAGTCCAATACAGCAAATGAAAGATAAACTTCTTGTTAATCTACCCATCTTGTCTGATTTAAAAAATGCTTTACAGCGAAAGCACAACATAGGATTATGTTAGATCACCGCCAAGTCAAACAAACACAGCCATTTTTCCATCCAAAGATAGGAGTCAAAGAAATCTTTCTGATTGAGAGGTGGTCAAATACTTATTTCCCTCATTAAAATGCAAATCAATTCATAACATTTTTGACATGTGTTTTTCTGGATTTTTGTTGTTGTTATTCTGTCTTTCACTGTTCAAATAAACTTACCATTAAAATTATAGATAATTTCTTTGCCAGTGGGCAAACATACTAAATCAGCAGGGGATCAAATACTTTTTTCCCTCACTGTATGTATTTTTTTTTTTTTGTATACATACAATATATACATTTGCAAAAATTCCTAACAACCTGGTCTTACTTTGTCATCATGGGGTATTGTGTGAAGATTGATGAGGGGGAAAAAATATTTAATCAATTTTGGAATAAAGCTGTAGCTTATAACAAAGTATGGAAAATGTCAAGGGGTCAGAATACTTTCCAAAGGCACTATATGCACTTTTTTTCTCCAACCAACATACGTTAGCTAGCTAATATGAAACCATTTTCAACATTGAGTTTAAGACTGTGTAATCATGACTGCTCCTGGAAAGCAACTTGGGGTCATAGTCTGATGTCGGTACCGCCGATCTGCCAATGTCTGTGTGTAGCGTCCAAACATTTGTGCTACACAGTCATGTGACCCAACCATCGAAAGGTGAGACTTTCACGAACATGTTGGTTGTTTTGCTCACAAGCCAATGGAGCTGGAGGTCTCCTTGTCCCCCAAAAGGCAAATTGAACACTCTGGACCTTATTGTGACGTTTATTGATATCAACTATACCTAGCTTCCAGGCAGAGCTTTACTGTAGAATCAATGGGAAGAAAACCTTGGAGGAGGGAGGATGGAGGATGGGATGGAAGGAGGGGGGGTAGACGAGTGGGAGAGATGAAAAACATCTTGGGGATATCCCTAGACAAGCAGAGACATTCTTTACCAGAATCTCATCCCTTTCAGCTCTCAGCGTACAGTAATTGTTTGTCACACCTCACAGACACTTCAAACTGAAAATGTGTTTTTGTTTCTGTTGGGGAAAGACGTGAGGGAAAATCCCTTCTCTCCAACGGCTAAACTATGACATATCACGTTTTGTCATGAGCACCATCTGTACAGTTGTTGATAGACTGACTGACATTTCTGAGGCCTTAATCTCACTGAAACAGAACCCCAATAAAGCGTGTTCTGAAATGGCGTACCTTCTCCCCATCCTCAGCACACCCATTTCCATCTTTCTGTCTCTCTCTCCATTTTTCAAGGGATATTTTTTGTTATTTATTGTGCAATTTCATATCTGTAAAAAAAAGTCAGGGCTTTACTTGTGCAGACTTGAGTCATCATAGTCATGTATTTATACCCAATCTCTGACATGCCTTTTCCCATGCTTAAAAACAGCAAAGAAATCAATCTGAAATCTCCCATCTCGCAGCACAGCAGGTGAAAACCTGCCAATTCCCAACCACAATGGAAGAATTTAGTCAGCTCAGAAATCTCACCCTGCTAGCTCCATACAATTCCACTAAATGACCCTCCAATGACATTTGATGGTAAAGGGGCCGGAAGCTCTTTGCCTCAACAGCGGAAGAGAAGGAAATAAGATATTGATTGAACTCTGAGCTTCAGGTTTTCATTGCAATCACACAGAGAAAGGGATGAGCAGAGAACAAATCATTGGTATTATGAAGTCATGCTGTAATGAGTGGAGAGTTTAGCTGTTGAGTGCCCTCTAAACCTCTATCTATTCAACAGTCATGCGAGGGCACTCATCTCTTTCTACATTTAGCAGACACTCTTATCCAGAGTGTCTTACAGGAGCAATTAGGGTTAAGTGCCTTGCTCAAGGGCACATCGACAGATTTTTCACCTAGTCAGCTTGGGGATTTGAACAAGTGACCTTTCAGCTACTGGCCCAACACTCTTAACTGCTACGCTACCTGCCGCCCCCCTTTCCTTCCAGTTCTCTGCTGCCAATGACTGGAACGAATTGCAAAAATCTCTGAAGCTGGAGTCATATCTCCCTCTCTAATTTTAAGCATCAGCTGTCTGAGCAGCTTACCGATCATTGTACTTGTACACAGCCAATCTGTAAATAGCACACCGACTACCTCATCCCCATATTATTACTTACCCTCTTGCTCTTTTACAGCCCAGTATATCTACTTGCACAACATCCTCTGCACATCTATCACTCTAGTATTAATGCTAAATTGTAATTATTTTCACTTCTAGGGTCTATTTATTGCCTACCTCCCTACTCTTCCTCATGTGCACACACCGTACATAGATTTTTCTATTTTTCTTTTCTTTTGTGTTATTGACTGTACGTTTGTTTATGTGTAACTCTGTGTTGTTGTTTTTGTTTCAATGCGTTGCTTTATCTTGGCCAGGTCGCAGTTGTAAATGAGAACTTGTTCTCAACTGGCGTACTTAAATAAAGGTTAAATATATATATTTTTAAATGAAACTCTAGGCTACCTGCCCTCTCCTTGACTCTTTCTAACTTTCTTTTTTTTCTCTCTCACTCTCTTAGACTTCTGAGGACACTCACCCCTCAAGATTGGTTTGTCATGATGTGGTGATGATATCTATCAGGACTGTCTCATCTCATATTCATTGGCCACCATCGTCATCTACAACTCACTCAACCAGCCTTATACAACTCACTAAATCAAATCAAATTTTAATTGGCCACATACACATGGTTAGCAGATGTTAATGCAAGTGTAGCGTAATGCTTGTGCCTCTAGTTCCGACAGTGCAGTAATATCTAACATAATCTAACAATTCCCTAACAACTACCTAATAAACACAAATCTAAAGGGGTGAATGTGAATATGTACATATAAGTATATGGATGAACGATGGCCAAGCGGCATAGGCAAGGTCTAGTAGATGGCATAAAATACAGCATATACAAGTGACATGAGTTATGTAAGATATGTAAACAATATGTTAAAATGGTATTGTTTAAAGTGACTGATCCATTTATTAAGTGTCCAGTGATTGGGTCTCAATGTAGGCAGCAGCCCCTCTGAGTTAGTGACTGCTGTTTAGCAGTCTGATGGCCTTGAGATAGAAACTGTTTTTCAGTCTCTCGGTCCCAGCTTTGATGAACCTGTACTGACCTCGGCTTCTGGGTGGTAGCGGGGTGAACAGGCAGTGACTCTGGTGGTTGTTGTCCTTGATGATCTTTTTGGCCTTGTGACATCGGGTGCTGTAGGTGTCCTGGAGGGCAGGTAGTTTGCCCCCTGTGATGCATTGAGCAGACCACACCACTCTCTGTTGATCCTTGCGGTTGAGGGCGGTGCAGTTGCCATACCAGGCTGTAGTACAGCCCGACAGGATGATCTCTATTGTGCATCTGTAAAGGTTTTTCAGGGTTTTGGGTGACAAGCCAAATTTCTTCAGTCTCCTGATGTTGAAGCGGCTTTGTTGCGCTTCTTCACCACACTGTCTGCGTGTGTGGACCATTTCAGTTTGTCTGTGATGTGTACGCCCAGGAACTTAAAACGTTCCACCTTCTCCACTGCTGTCCCTTCGATGTGGATAGGGGGTGCTCCATCTGCCGTTTCCTGAAGTCCACGATCATCTCCTTTGTTTTGTTGACATTGAGTGAGAGGTTGTTTTCCTGACACCCCACTCCGAGGCCCTCACCTCCTCCCTTTAGGCTGTCTCGTCATTGTTGGTGATCAAGCCCACTACTTTTGTGTTATCTGCAAATTTGATGTAAGAGTTGGAGGCGTGCGTGACCATGCAGTTGTGGGTGAACCAGGAGTACAGGAGAGGGCTGAGCATGCACCCTTGTGGGTCAGCAAAGTGGAGGTGTTGTTTCCTACCTTCACCACCTGGGTGCTGCCCATCAGAAAGTCCAGGACACAGTTGCACAGGGTGGGGTTGAGACCCAGGGCCTCCAGCTTGATGATGAGCTTGGAGGGTACTATGGTGTTGAATATGAGCTGTAGTCAATGAACAGCATTCTTACATAGGTATTATCTTTGTCCAGATGGGATAGGGAAGTGTGCAGTGTGATGGCGATTGCGTCATCTGTGGACCTGTTGGGGCGGTGTGCAAACTGAAGTGGGTCTAGGGTGGCTGGTAAGGTGGCTGTGATAGGATCCTTGACTAGCCTCTCAAAGCACTTCATGATGACAGAAGTAATGTCTACGGGGCAGTAGTCCTTTAGTTCAGTTATCTTTGCCTATTTGGGTACAGGAACAATGGTATCCATCTTGAAGTATGTGGGAACAACAGACTACGATAGGTAATGATTGAATATGTCCGTAAACACACCAGCCAGCTGGTCTGCGCATGCACTGAGGACACGGTGGAGGGATGCCGTTCGGGCCAGCAACCTTGCAAGGGTTAACAAGTTTAAATATTTTACTCACGTCAGCCACAGAGAAGTGGACCCTTCCTGTAGACCCTGGCACATGCGTTGTCACGCCCTGACCTTAGAGAGCCTTTTTATTTCGCTATTTGATAGGTCAGGGTGTGATTAGGGTGGGCATTATAGTTTTTCATTTTCTATGTTGGCCTGGTATGGTTCCCAATCAGAGGCAGTTGTCTCTGATTGGGGATCATATTTAGGCAGCCTTTTCCCACCTGTGATTTGTGGGATCTTGTTTTTGTGTAGTGCCTGTTAACACTGCAATTACCTCATGGTTTGTTTGTTTTCTGTATTTGTTTTGGTCAGTTTCATTTGATTAAAACATGTGGAACTCTACACACGCTGCGCCTTGGTCCAATCATTCTAACGTTCGTGACATACATTTCATGTCTGAGCCATTGAATTGTGACTCCACCTTGTCCCTGTACCGGCATTTTGCTTGTTTTATTGCCTTGCGGAGGGAATAACTGTCACGTTCTGACCTTAGTTCCTTTGTTTTGTCTTTGTTTTAGTATGGTCAGGGCGTGAGTTGGGGTTGGCAGTCTATGTTCCTTTTTCTATCATTTGGGATTTCTGTGTATGGCCTGGTATGGTTTTCAATCGGAGGCAGCTGTCAATTGTTGTCCCTGATTGAGAACCATACTTAGGTAGCCTGATTTCACGTTTGAGTTGGGTGTGAATATTTTCCGTGTCAGTGTTTGTTCCACACGCAACTTTTTCGGTTTTGTTTTTTCACGTTGTCGTTGATTGTTTTGTTCAGTGTTCATTATTCTTATTAAAAACCAAGATGATCACTTACCACGCTGCGTATTGTTTCGATCCTTGCTTCTCCTCATTAGAAGAGGAAGAGGAAAGCTGTTACAATAACTACACTGTTTAAATTCAGCCGTATTTCCAGACCTATTTTCATGGTTAAAAGTGGTGGATCGCGCTTTCAGTTTTCCACGAATGCCGCCATCCATCCACGTTTTCTGGTTTTAATAGTCACAGTGGGTACAACATCTCCAATACACTTCTAAAAAAACGCACTCACCAAATCAGCGTATAGGTTGTTCTCTGAGGCTGACCAGAACATATTCCAGTCCGCGTGATCAAAACAATTGAAGCGTGGCTTCCGTAATGGTCAGACCAGCGTTGAATGGTTCTCATCACTGGTACATCCTGTTTGAGTTTCTGCCTATAAGACCAAGATGACGTCATGGTCAGATTTGCCGAAGGGAGGGCTTTGTAAGCATCACGGAAGTTAGAGTAAGCAGTGACCGAGAGTATTAGCCCTTTGAGTCGTGCGATCAATAGGCTGATAGAATTTAGGTAGCCTTGCCCCATGTACAATAAATGCTGCCTCCAGATATATGGTTTCCAGTTTACATAGTTTCCAGTGAAGTTCCTTGAGGGCCGTCTTGGTGTTCGCTTGAGGGATAATGCACACAGCTGTGACTTTAACTGACGAAAATTATCTTGGTAGGTAAAATTGCCGGCATTTGATTGTAAGGAATTCTAGGTTGGGTGAGCAGAAGGACTTGAGTTCCAGTATGTTGTTATGACTACACCATAAGTCATAAAGCATACTGCCCTGCCCTTCCTCTTTCCAGAGAGGTGTTTATCTCTGTCGGCGCAATGCATGGAGAAGCCCGGTGGCTGAACCGATTTCCACAACATATCCCGAGAGAGCCATGTTTCCGTGAATTTAAGAATGTTACAATCTCTGAAATCTCTCTGGAAGGCAGCCCTTGCTCAATTTTCATCTACCTTGTTTTCAAGAGACTGGATATTGGCGAGTAGTGAGCAATGTGCACTTCTACGAAGCCTGACCAGAAGGCCGCTCCATCTGCCACTTCAGCGGCGCCGTTGTTTTGGGTTGCCTACTGGGATCAGATCCATTGTCCTGGGTGGTGGTCCGAACAGAGGATCCACTTTGTGAAAATTATATTCTTGGTCATAATGTTGGTAACTTGACATTGCTCTTATATCCAATATTTCTTCCCAGCTGTATGTAATAAGACTTAAGATTTCCTGGGGTAACAATGTAAGAAATAATACATAAAATACAATAATACTGCATTTCCTAAGAACGCGATGCGACCATCTCTGTTGGCGCCATTTTCTTCTAAAAGCTGATGATCACAATTCATAGAGAGAGATGTGTTAGAACTGCATGGGGAGCTTTGAGATGAGTTTATCTTTCTTGGTGTGTGTCCCCCAAATGGCACCCTATTCCCTACATAGTGCACTACTTTTGAGCAGAGCCCCAATGGTTTATGACACTAGAATGATGTTTGTTTCACACACCTCAGACATGGACAATATATCCATCCTAAATTCATCTTATCTCCTTCTACTGAGACAACTCGTACCATGACAACACAAGCAACTGTTCCACACCCCAGAGGCAGAGTGAGACACTGTGTACTGTTTTAATAAAGGGAGAGAGAGTGAGAGAAAAAGGGGGAGGCAGAGAGAGGGGAATGAGAGAGAGAGATGAGAGAGAGCGAGAGAGAGAGGGGGAGAGAGAGGGGGGGATAAAGGGGGTAGAGAGGGGGGGGGGGTTGAGTGCCCTCTGAAGATAGATAGAGGGACAGAGAGAGGAAACATCCTTCTAGAAAATTAGATGAGAGACAGAAATCCAGGTGCCGAATTAATGGATGTTGAGGTCTTAGTTCTGAATGTTCCATTATTTCCTCACTAACACTTTTGTCAGGGACACAGTGTGAACTGAAAACATAACTCACCTGTAGCCCATGTGAAGGACGGCACCTGAACTTATCCAACCCCATGTGTGTGTATGCTAGCCTGCTGGCTTTAGTACAGTCTGACAGGGATCATCATCTGGGTGTCACTGATACCCTGACTGTCTGTGCACCAAACCCTTCTCAACACCCAGCCTTTCCATTATCTTTAACCTTTTAGGTAGACAGACATGCACCTCTCCGGTCCGCTAAACTCTCCCTTTGTCTGCCGCTCCGTTTTCGTTTCATACGTGAAGATACAGATGTCTCAATGAACAATAAAGGGCAATTAAACTGTCATAAATTCCTCTTGTTTCTGTGATTGCTACAATCACCTTGGTTGAACTCATCAAAGCACCCGAGAAGAGAAAGCGATTTCATTGCGTCTCCCCAATGCCCCTTACCACATTAAATCTGAAAATGAGAACATAGGGTTCTCTCTGTATGGTTTACATCACAATAATGAGTCTTTTTAAATTGCCTTGCACAATCTCACAACTATCAAGTCATTCAGAAGATGGCAGACAGCCATTTATTGTAGTTCAATCAGACAAATTGAAAGAGTCATTAATTCTCTGTCTCTTACCTCCACACTGGAGGTAAAAGACACACTGGCTGTACTACTTCGTTGCATCCCAAATGGCACTCCATTCCCTATGTAGTGCATTACTTTTGACCATAGGTCTTAGGTCAGAAGTAGTGCTCTATATAGGGTAGGGAAGGGCAACTTTGATGGGAGTGGGGGTCACAAAAAAACTGAACTCACCATGAGCCCCCCTCTCGACAGTAGAGAAAAGTCTTAGAGTTAATTTTGTGCAATTCTAGACCTTGTGCCATGGCAATTCAAAAGATTTACAGATTGTAGCTTGAACTCTCTTAGAACAGCCTCTTGTACCGGTAGGTGTTGTGGATGAATCAGAATTAGATAGCTAACATTGATAAATAAGATGTTTTATTTACATAATAATGCTTATGTGCGATATGTCATTAGAATGTCTTCTTTTGGATAATACTGTTGGCAGTTTGCAGTTATCCCTTCTCTGTTAGGGTTTAGTCACTTGGGGCCCAGAGAGGGGAGAGGTCAGGCTTGTCTTCATATGGGAAGGTGTCTGTAACTATTGTATGTCCCCTCTGAGGTTGCCCTTATATTGATTTAGTATGTGACCTAAGAGGCTCACTGTGTTTTCTGATCTTGTCCAGGCGGGGGTGTATTTGAGATGGGAGTATCTAGAATTGACAATTGATATATGCCATTGGATGAGGTAATGTTTTGGTCCTAAGTGGTACCAAGAACGAGATGAGAACTTCGTTTAGGAGACCAAACTGAACAATAATTTATAGCTAATGCTATCTAGCTATGGGATACTCCTCTTTCAAGTAAAAGGTTATTTGTGTAATGTTCCTAAGATCTGTTATTTGTCATGTGAGTTGAGATGGGTGTGTCTTGGCTATAAATGATACTAAGAACTGTTTTGTAAGCACTCTCAGAGAATTCATTTAGTCACTGAATTGATCTGAGAGTCACAGTGCTATGGTGAAGCTCATATATAATTAAATATGGACTTTATAATATAGTCTGACCTGTGTGTGGTTTGCTCTCTCAATGTTTAGTAATACAGGAAATTACCACGACATAGGCTAATACATCTTCAGTCTCTTGACATGGTCCTGGAGATAAGTAGCAGAAATATCAAATCAAATCAAGAAGAATCTTCTCATAACATATTTTAGGGCAGCAAATGGCTATTCAGCTACAAGCCTGGAAGGGACAAAATACTGCTGGTTTTCTTTTCTACCTGGTAATGAATGAATTGGTCAGTCCACTCACTATGGCTGTGTTTACAAAGATCAGCCCAATTCTGATCTTGTTTTCACTAATTGGTCTTTTGACCAATCAGATCACCTCTGAAAAAAATCTTATGTGAAAAGATCTGGTCAAAAGACTAATTAGTGGAAAAAATGTCAGAATTGGGCTGCCTGTGTAAACTCAGCCCAGAGGTGTCGTGACGTTGTATTAGTTAATGTGATGACTGTTGTTCATCGAATGATTAAAGTTTCTAAATGCGTGATTAACTGAATCAAGCAATTATTAACTCATTAACCTGGGGCACCATGGGAAAACTAGTTTTTATTGAGTTTCTATTTCCCAAATGAACTGAAAGAATATCAGAATATCGATTTTACAACAGCCGCTAATTAACCAGTTGCCTCTACCAATCTCGTTCTGAACGTCGTATAGCCCGTGAATCTGCACGAACCCGGGTCTCACCAACGAATTCGTACCACACCAATCTTAGTTGAATATTTATTTACTAAAAACTAAAATGATGATAAAAGATACACATGGACAAAACACATTATAGGCTATTGATTAGAACTTAGTATAATGGGCCAACACACTATGGCGCATGTTACCCACAATGGGAATTTCAAAAGAGAGAGAAAAAAGAAAGTACACAAGAGAAACAGATATTTGGGTGAATTTGTCAGCTATGCTATTATGGGTCAGAATATAATGATGTAATTACGTGGGGATGATCTCCGAGGATTCTCTGCGTAGACCGTTCAGCTGTTCGAAGACTCCCTACTCCGGCACACCTCCCTGCTCCTCCCGATGTCAGTGTCCTTTTGGCTGAGGAGTCTGTTCCCTCACCCTTTGCTTTGGAGGGGTTTTTCTGAGGACACACAGTTCTGTAGCTCAAAGCTCACAACATAGGAATGAAACCCTTTAGATACCACGATTCGATGGGAGATGGAGGCTAGGTGGTTCGACTTGAATTCACCCGCTTAGACACAGCTACTCATCCGTAGCTTGGGTAGAAAATGATTTATTTGTCTTCAAAGTTCTGCGTTCTGGGTTCATTGACTTTTTAGACCTTGCTGCAGATGGGGTCATATAGTCTTCCTGTAAATTCTATACTCACAGGTTTCATACCCTTGGGTCAGAAGTGGGCGTAACCGCCTTTAGGGCAATTCTCTGGGTGTACCAAGTTAATGAGGCAAGGTCTAGATTTTATTCAAATCCAATTTTAGACAACTAATTCAACATTTCATCTTCCCCAAAACATTCTCTTTGATTTGGATATTTTCCATACGTACAATGTATAAACATCAAACATCTACTAGGACAACTCTTCCCATTACAATGTTTTCATAACAACGTCATCTATTAAGAAAAATCATAGATTGTCAGCTAAAGACAGAAATCTCTGGAACATGCTAGCATCTCTACGGACGAGTCTACGATACGTAAAATACTAAACAAGAATGATGTTAATGGGAGGATGCCACAGAAGAAGCCACTGCTGTCCAAAAAAAAACATTGCTGCACGTCTGAGGTTTGCAAACGTGCACCTGGATGTTCCACAGCGAATAATATTCTGTGGACAGATTAAACTACACTTGAGCTGATTGGAAGGAGCACACAACACTATGTGTAGAGAAGAAAAAGCACAGCACAACAACATCAAAACCTCATCCCAACTGTAAAGTATGGTGGAGGGAGCATCATGGTCTGGGGCTGCTTTGCTGCCTCAGGGCCTGGACAGCTTGCTATCGTCAACGGATAAATTAATTCCCAAGATTATCAATACATTTTGCAGGTGAATGTTAGGCTATCTGTCCGCCAATTGAAGCTCAACAGAAGTTGGGTGATGCAACAGGACAACGACAAAGAACACAGAATGAAATCAACAGAATGGCATCAACAGAAGAAAATACACCTTCTGGAGTGGGCCAGTCAGAGTCCTGACCTCATCCCGATTGAGATGCTGTGGCATGACCTCAAGAGAACAGTTCACAACAGACATCCCAAGAATATTGCTGAACTGAAACAGTTTTGTAAATAGGAATGGTCCAAAATTCCTCCTGACCGTTGTACAGGTCAGCTACAGAAAACGTTTTGGTGAGGTTATTGCTGCCAAAGGAGGGTCAACCAGTTATTAAATCCAAGGGTTCACATACTTTTTCCACCCTGCACTATGAGTGTTTACACGGTGTGTTTAATAAAGACATGAAAACGTATCATTGTTTGTGTTTTATTAGTTTAAGCAGACTGTGTTTGTCTATTGTTGTGACCTAGATGAAGATCAGATCAAATGTTATGACCAATTTATGCAAAAATCCAGGTATTTCCAAAGGGTTCACATACTTTTTCTTGCCACTGTAGCTAGCTACATCTATCAGGCTTTTATGTTTTTCTGTTGTGCGTAATGTGCAGTAGACCATATATGTGTTTGATAATAGAACTTGGGATCATTAAATGTTGTTTATGTAGGGCTCATCAGGTTCAGTTAGCATGAGGTATGCATTTTCATGCTGATCAAAGCTCTAATCAAATCCAGACATTTATATGCTTGAAACTGTTTTTGAATGACACTTCCGGTTTTGTCCCCAAGAGAAAAGTGATTTATTCTCAGGTTTGAACATTTTGTAAAATACCAGGAAAATATTAAACCTTGCTGACACAAGGCCTCATGGGGAAAGAGTGAATAGAGGCAAGACTACAAAAGACTACAAAACTCCTGTGAAGGTGAGACTTTTTCTTAGTCTGAAAAATGCCTTCCAGTCCCCAATAGAGTCAATTGAATCTGCTAACAGGATGTACAGCATCATACATTTTATTTTGTCATTTATTTATTTGTTCACCTTTATTTAACCAGGTAGGCCAGATGAGAACAAGTTCTCATTTATAAACTGCGACCTGGCCAAGATAAAGCAATGCAGTGCGACACAAACAACAACACAGAGTTACACATGGAATAAACAAACGTACAGTCAATAACAATAGAAAAGTCTTTATACAGTGTGTACAAATGAGGTACGATTAGGGAGGTAAGGCTATAAATAGCAAGAGTGGCAAGATATTTACAATTTAGCAATTAAACACTGGAGTGATAGATGTGCAGAAGACGAATGTGAGGGAGGGAGGGAGGGAGATATGAGTCTCCAGCTTCAGTGATTTTTGCAATTCGTTCCAGTCATTGGCAGCAGAGAACTGGAAGGAAAGGGGGCCAAAGGAGGATTTGGCTTTGGGGGTGACCAGTGAAATACTCCTGCTGGAGCGAGTGCTACGGATGGGTGCTGCTTTGGTGACCAGGGAGCTGAGACTTATAGATGACCTGGAGACAGTGGGTTTGGCGACAAATATGAAGCGAGGGCCAGCCAATGAGAGCATACAGGTTGCAGTGGTGGGTAGTATATGGGGCTTTGGTGGCAAAATGGATGGCACAGTGATAGACTGCATCCAATTTGCTGAATAGAGTGTTGGAGGCTATTTTGTAAATGACATCGCTGAAGTCAGGGATTGGTAGGATAGTTTGTGTGTTTGGCAGCATGAGTGAAGGATGCTTTGTTGTGAAATAGGAAGCCAATTCTATATTTAATTTTGGATTTAAGATGCTTAATGTGAGTCTGGAAGGAGAGTTTACAGTCTAACCAGACACCTAGGTATTTGTAGTTGTCCACATATTTTAAGTCAGAACCGTCCAGAGTAGTGATGCTGGATGGGCAGGCAGGTGCGGGCAGCGATAGGTTGGAGAGCATGCATATAGTTTTACTTGCATTTAAGAGCTGTTGGAGGCCACGGAAGGAGAGTTGTATGGCACCACACTGAACTATGTCTGAAAAGTAGTTGTTGAACCAGGTGAGGCAGTCATTTGAGAAACTAAGACTGTTAAGTCTGCCGATAAGAATCTGGTGATTGACAGAGTCGAAAGCCTTGGCCAGTTCGATGAAGACGGCTGCACAGTATTGTCTTTTATCGATGGAGGTTATGAAATTGTTTAGGACCTTGAGCGTGGCTGAGTTGCACCCATGACCAGCTCGAAAACCAGATTGCATAGCGGAGAAGGTACGGTGGTATTCGAAATGGTCGGTGATCTGTTTGTTATCTTGGCTTTCGAAGACCTTAGAAAGGCAGGGTAGGATAGATACAGGTTTGTAACAGGGTTTAGAGTGTCTCTCCCTTTGAAGAGGGGGATGACAGCGCCACCTTCCAATCTTTGGGGATCTCAGACGATACGAAAGAGAGGTTGAACAGGCTACTAATAGGGGTTGAAACAATTGGGGCAGATAATATTAGAAAGAGAGGGTCCAGATTGTCTAGCCCAGCTCATTTGCAGGGGTCCAGATTTTGTATCTCTTTCAGAACATCCGCTATCTGGATTTGGGTGAAGGAGAAATGGGGGATGCTTGGGCAAGCTGCTGTGGGGGGTGAGGTGCCCCCCACATCTTCAGACCCCTAGATCTCTCCTCCTCTGTTGGGGTTGAGAGATAATCTGTAGGGTTGTGCTCTCCTGTAACCTGACCTGGTCAGGACAGTCATGACAGGTGTATACTATGATTGAATCTAGATCTACTGAGGTTTTTCTGAAGCTAGCCAGCTTCAGTTAGCTTCATATTCCAGCTCAGGCTTCATCCGTAATACAACAGTGGATATTTCTCATCAACCTGCCGCCTACTCTAGCAGGATAGTAACTGTGTGTGCACGTCACACATGGCTAGTCGAACGCCAAACTCTTCATTGAGACAATGCGCAAACATCAATCCATGGTCGAGTCAGTGACACATTTTCATTTGTGACGAAATCAAAATTAAAGAAGAAAAAAGTTTTCTTGGACTATTACTAATCGTTAATGCTGTATTTGGTGTGCTTATCAATGCATGAGCACCTTGTTTCCCACTACTATTAATAAAATAGTAATACAAAAGTTTTACTTTGTGTGAAATTTTAAATGTGTTCTGTCATTACTAAATGTGCAATGTGATAGATATTTTACTTAAAATATGTAAACGCACAAAAACATTTGATTAATACAAAATTTTAATCAGATGTCTTTCTCAAATTAAGGTGATGATGCGAGAGGGAAGGAATCGGCTCAGACACAGCTCAGCCCTGAGTTAGCCTGCCTGGGAGCAGGTTAACTGAAGTTCTGAAGGATTTCTTGCCATAGAAATTGACATGGCTAAAAGGTGAGACACTTTTGGGATAACAGGTATCCCGAGTTGAACTCAGAGTTGACCAAATGTACCTTGCTAACTCCTCCAACCATGTACGTAGTAGAGGGCTCTAGCGTCCCACGTTGGAATCTGTCCCTGATTGGAAACGGAGAATGAAAAAATTTTAGTACCCCATGTATTATTGTCCCGCTCAAGCTATTTTTTTATGTTTCCCATTGCAAAACAATATTCCAAGTATAAATACAGTAAAGTACACACACTTAAGAGTAGACACAATGCGAAATTCAAGGATTTGGAAACTCAAGGGATTGGTCTGATGGTGCACTCAGATGTCATCGGATTCTCCCCTTGCTTGCTGGAACAAAAGAGAAGCAATTGAGGACAAAAGAGGAAATGCCCACCCCCCACTTGTACCATGTCAGAGGACACCTGGACGACGTATTGAGATGTGCCTTGTGTTAAGTAAATCGCGGGGTAAATGTTCCAGGGAGGCTGGAGTTGGTTTTGAAGTAATAATTTACTAGCGTCAAATGCAGCATTTTCCAAACTCAGTCCTGCGGACACCAAGAGGTGCACATTTTGGTTTTTGCTCTATTACTACACAGCTGATTCGAATAATCCCCAGGTCTGAGTTTGGGAAACGCTGGTCAAATGTATGGCTTGCCCCCACTTTGGGAGAAGCTACATACAGTACAGTATATGTTAGTCTGGAGATTATGTAGCAGATATAAATAACACTTGTTGGCAGCAATATTGTGATGACAATCCATTTCCAAAGCACTAATTGCGAAGTGCCAAAATAACTATAACCAAGCACTGGGTTTGATAAGCAGAGAAAAGCTGTCACTTTCATTTAAAGTTTGATGCTTAGAATAACTTCATATCTCATCTGTCACCAGTCAGACAATCTCATGTTGTACAGTTAAAAATACTGCAACGCTCCCAGTGAATACTGAGGAATTAATTCAGATTCAAAAAGTCCCAGATGTCTTGATACTTCTGAGACATGGCACAGAGATATGGAACAGAGACATTCCACAGCAAAGTCCTAATTTTCAAGGACAAGTGGATAACGATACATGGCAGAGACATGGCAAAGCAAAGTGCCTTTTCAGTTTCAGCCCAGGGACAAATATACTAAAACTGTGTTGCATTACAAATCAAGGTGAATAACATGGCACTGTAACTACTTATGTCAAAGTTGTAACTGACTCTCCTCACACGGGGTGTGATTTATGTAAGCGATTGTCCCTTTTGCAAGGAAGTCATAACACATCATAACAGGAAGTATTTTATATGCCTATAGCAGAATAATCCTTTATATCCCATGCAATGTCAAATATCATAAAATGTCAAATCTTTTCAGATAAACATGTCGCTTTTCCCAGGGGAAAAACAAGGCTGTTATTATACAAACTGTCTCAGTCTATGTCCCTTTCCTGTCCTCATTCTACAGCTATTACTGTGAAGTGTCCCCGCTTTCAACTTAGGAAATAACTCTCAGTGTGCTTCCCCTTTACAGAATGGCGCCGGAGAGGATGGCTGCAGTTTTACGCTTTCGTAACCAATTGTGCTATTTTGTTTGTTTTTTTGCATTGTTTGTAACTTAATTTGCACATAATGTTTCTGCCACTATCTCTTATGACCGAAAAGAGCTCATAGATATCTGAACAGCAATTTCTCACCTTGAACTGGATGAAGATTTTGTCTTTATTGAGTCGGACGCGAATGATTTATTGCTGCTACTTGACCAGGTCCAAATCATTTGCATGAAGAGGAGATGCCGATACAGGGGACACAGATCCGGGTGCCTTGTGAGAATTCGTTGGCATGTGGGTAACCTCCTCTACCATCCGTTCAATCATTGGAAAATGAACTGCCTGTAGCTCAGGCCCAGAGGCAAAGATATGCATATTCTTGGTATCATTTGAAAGGAAACACTCTGAATTTTGCGGAAATGTGAATTGAATGTAGGAGAATATAACACAATAGATCTGGTAGAAGAAAATACAAGGAAATAAACATACTTTTTCTGTTTTTTATTGTTGCTGCATCATCTTTCAAATGACCAAGAACAGCCAAACATACAGATAGGATGCTGTGGATGATTTGAATGAAAAACATAAGACTATTTACACATTTTCTATTTACAATATTGTGAAGCCCCTCAGTCCTCTACACAGTATTGTGCTGCTGGTGCCATGGCCCATAGCCGACTCATTCTGCTGTAAAGCAAAGGCTTACTGAACAGGTGGTGCAGGTGATGGGGCATTTCCTGTGACAAAGGGCACAACGACGTCTCCCTACTGTGCCCTTTTTGCCCGAGGCACATTCATGCCTGCAGAGATGAATCTGGGCAGGTGAACACCACTGGTTGGAGCAGAAGGGACAGAGGTAGCGGGGACAGAAGGTGCTACAGTGGACTTGCTGTAGCTAGCAAGCTCCTGAATGAGCAGCTCCCTGAAGGCTAGCTGTGAGATGGGGGGCTGTCCACAGCTCTTAGCCATTTCCTTCTGGAGGATGAAGGCATTCACCACAGCAATGTCAATGAAATGATAGAAAAATGTCTTGTACCATTTCATGGTCTTGTGGAGAACATTGTAGTATCCTATCAGCGCATCTGACAGGTCCACACCTCCCATGCTCTTGTTGTAGTCCTTCACAGCATCTGGAATGGGGACGTTTTTTGTGGTCCATGCCCCGGCACCGTCCTTCACACGCCTGACGACGTATCTATCTATTTCCTCTATAATTTGGGTTAAATCTGTATACCTAGATTTTGTTTTAGCTTTTCCTGATTTATTCACCATATTTTAAATATATAAACTTGTTAAATGCTACTGAATATGTACTGCTATGCGTAACACCTGTGGCTCCGTCAAGTAGGATTTCCAATGGCGAATGAACCTCTTTTACGCCAGAGTTTACGACAAAGGCTGGTCTTCAAACGTATAACCATTACATATTGCCGTTTACCTCAGCTCATTGGCCATCTTCCAAGCTGGATTTCAAGATGATAAGTGGTCATTGGGCCAAAATACATTCAATCAACGATAGACCGGTCCTAACATTGGTGCGCAATGATGTCATTAATTGGTGTCTTCAAATCGGTTTGTTTCGGTCAATACGTCCCGGGAAAAGAACCATCAAGTATGGTTGTGTTAGTAACAACCAGAGGATTGCAATGAAACCAACCATGACTGGATAAACGTTTGTTTAGTGTGTGTAATTACCATGAACCATGTCCAAAGTTGAATGAGATGGAAATCATGACGCAAGCGGTTTACAAATGTTTCGTGTTAGGCTATAAAAATTGATTTTATCAAACAAAACAAACATTCACTGTGTAGTTAGGACACTTGGCATTGCCACCAGAGGAAGATCTTCAATGGTAAGCAATTTATTTTATTGTTATTTCTGACTTTCATGAAGCTAATGCTTGGTTGGAAAATGCTAGTAATACTTGTGTGTGTGTGGCGCCGTCCTCAGAAAATAGCATGTTTGCTTTCGTAGTAAGGGCTTTTTGAAATCTGACACAGCGGCTGGATTAATAAGACGTTCATCTTTTAAATGATGTAAGATACATGTATTTACAAGAATGTTTACTATAACAAATGGTGTATTTAGAATGTTAGCTCTCTGCAGTTTCACCTGATGTTGGCCTGGTGGGACGTTAGCGTCTCACCTACCCTAAAGAGGTTAAATAAACTTTTCCCATGGTGCCACATATTACTACTTAATAAATTGTTAAATTATTAATTTAATCGCGTAATAACTGAAAGTGGTATATAATTATTTGACGAATAGCCGTCATCCCATTAGGGGAAGCAACGTCACACACAGTACTGAGTGCTTTTGGTGACAAACCAAATTTCTTCAGCCTCCTGAGGTTGAAGAGGTGCTGCTGCGCCTTTTTCACAACGCTGTGTGTTTGGGTGGACCAATTCAGTTTGTCTGTGATGTGTATGCCGAGGATCTTAAAACTTACTACCCTCTCCACTACTGTCCCATCGATGTGGATAGGGGGGTGCTCCCTCTGCTGTTTCCTGAAGTCCACAATCATCTCCTTAGTTTTGTTGACGTTGAGTGTGAGGTTATTTTCCTGACACCACACTCCGAGGGCCCTCACCTTCTCCCTGTAGGCCGTCTCGTCGTTGTTGGTAATCAAGCCTACCACTGTAGTGTCGTCCTCAAACTTGATGATTGAGTTGGAGGCGTGCATGGCCACGCAGTCGTGGGTGAACAGGGAGTACAGGAGAGGGCTCAAAACACACCCTTGTGGGGCCCCAGTGTTTAGGATCAGCGAGGTGGAGATGTTGTTACCTACCCTCACCACCTGGGGGCGAGGTCGAGACCCAGGGTCTCGAGCTTGATGACGAGTTTGGAGGGTACTATGGTGTTAAATGCTGAGCTGTAGTCGATGAACAGCATTCTCACATAGGTATTCCTCTTGTCAGTGTGGTTGAGATTGCATCGTCTGTGGACCTACCCAAGTAAATTAGAGTGGGTCTAGGGTGTCAGGTAGGGTGGAGGTGATATGGTCCTTGACTAGTCTCTCAAAGCACTTCATGATGACGGAAGTGAGTGCTACGGGGCGGTAGTCGTTTAGCTCAGTTACCTTAGCTTTCTTGGGAACAGGGACAATGGTGGCCCTCTTGAAACATGTGGGAACAGCAGACTGGGATTAGGATTGATTGAATATGTCCGTAAACACACCAGCCAGCTGGTCTGCGCATGCTCTGAGGACGCGGCTGGGGATGTTGTCTGGGCCTGCAGCCTTGCGAGGGTTAACACGTTTAAATGTTTTACTCACGTCGGCTGCAGTGAAGGAGAGTCCGCATGTTTTGGTTGCGGGCCATGTCAGTGGCACTGTATTGTCCTCAAAGCGGGCAAAAAAGTTATTTAGTCTGCCTGGGAGCAAGACATCGTGGTCCGTGACGGGGCTGGTTTTCTTTTTGTAATCCGGGATTGACTGTAGACCCTGCCACATACCTCTTGTGTCTGAGCCGTTGAATTGCGACTCTACTTTGTCTCTATACTGACGCTTAGCTTGTTTGATTGCCTTGCGGAGGGAATAGCTACACTGTTTGTATTCGGTCATGTTTCCGGCCAACTTGCCCTGGTTAAAAGCAGTGGTGCGCGCTTTCAGTTTCACGCGAATGCTGCCATCAATCCACGGTTTCCGGTTTGGGAATGTTTTAGTCGTTGCTATGGTAACGACATCTTCAATGCACTTTCTAATGAACTCGCTCACCGAATCAGCGTATTCGTCAATGTTGTTGTTGGACACAGTGCGGAACATATCCCAGTCCACGTGATGGAAACGGTCTTGGAGCATGGTATCAGAGTGGTCGGACCAGCGTTGAACAGACCTGAGCGCGGGAGCCTCTTGTTTTAGCTTCTGGCTGTAGGCAGGGAGCAACAAAATGGAGTCGTGGTCAGCTTTTCCGAAAGGAGGGCCTTATATGCATTGCAGAAGTTAGAATAGCAATGATCCTGGTTGCGCAATCGATATGCTGATAGAATTTAGGGAGTCTTGTTTTCAGATTAGCCTTGTTAAAATCCCCAGCTACAATGAATGCAGCCTCAGGATATGTGGTGTCCAGTTTGCAAAGAGTCAAATAAAGTTCGTTCAGAGCCATCGATGTGTCTGCTTGGGGGGAATATACACGGCTGTGATTATGATCGAAGAGAATTCCCTTGGTAGATAATGCGGTCGACATTTGATTGTGAGGAATTCTAAATCAGGTGAACAGAAGGACTTGAGTTCCTGTATGTTGTTGTGACCACACCACGTCTCGTTAACCATAAGGCCATAAGATGTTTGTTTCTGTCAGCGCGATGCGTGAAGAAACCAGCTGGCTGAAGCGATTCCGTTAGCGTCTCTCGAGTGAGCCATGTTTCCGTGAAGCAAAGAATGTTACAGTCTCTGATGTCCCTCTGGAATGCTACCCTTGCTCAGATTTCATCAACCTTGTTGTCAAGGGACTGGACGTTGGCGAGAAGTATGCTACGGAGTGGTGCGCGATGTGCCAGTCTCCGGAGCCTGACCAGAAGACCGCTTCGTTTCCCTCTTTTACGACGTCTTTGTTTTGGGTCGCAGGCTGGGATCCATTCCCATTGGCATCCTCCTCTGGGGATGTAGAGGTTAACCCAGGCCCTGTGTGTCCCAAAGGCACTCTCATTTGTTGATTTTTGCAACGGTAAAAGCCTTGTCTTCATGCATGTTAACATCAGAAGCCTCCTCCCTAAGTTTGCTTTATTCACTGCTTTAGCACACTCCACCAACCCTGATGTACTAGCCGTGTCTGAATCCTGATTTAGGAAGGCCATCAAAAATGTCCATCCCTAATTACAACATTTTCCGTCAAGACAGAACTGATAAAGGGGGCAGAATTGCAATCTACTGTAGAGATAGCCTGCAGAGTTCTATCATACTATCCAGGTCTACGCCCAAACAGTTTGAGCTTCTACTTTTAAAGATCAATCCCTCCAGAAACAAGTCCCTCATTGTTGCCGCTTGTTATAGACCCCCCTCAGCTCACAGCTGCCACCATATGTGAATTGCCCCCCATCTATTGTCAGAGTTCGTACTGCTAGGTGACCTAAATTGGGATATGCTTAATTAACACCCCGGCCATACTACAATCTAAGCTAGTCCTCAATCTCACACAAATTATCAAGGAAGGCACCCTCATAGATATCATCCTGACCAACTTGCCCTCTAAATAAACCACTGCTGTTTTCAAACAGAATCTCAGTGATCACTGTTCATTTCCTGTGTCCGTTATGGGTACACGGTCAAAAAAAACTTCTGCGGGCAGGCCTTTCTAATCGACCTGGCCCGGGTATCCTGGAAGGATATTGACCTCATCCTGTCAGTAGAGGATGCCTGATTGTTCTTTAAAACTGCATTCCTCACCATCTTAAATAAGCATGCCCCTTTCAAAAATTGTAGAACAAAGAACATATACAGCCCTTGGTTCACTCCAGACTTGACTGCCCTTGACCAGCACAAAAACACCCTGTGGTGTACTGTACTAGCATCTAATAGTCCCTGTGAAATGCAACTTCTCAGGGAAGTCAGGAACCAATCCACAGTCAGTTAAGAAAGCAAAGGCTAGCTTTTTCAAACAGAAATTTGCATCCTGCAGCACTAATTTCCAAAGGTTTTAGGACATGGAGAATAAGAGTACTTCCTCCCAGCTGCCCACTGCACTGAGACTAGGAAACACTGTCACCACTGATAAATCCATGATAATCGAGAATTTCGATAAGCATTTCTCTATGGCTGGCCATGCTTTCCACCTGGCTATCGCAACCCCGGCCAACAGCACTTCACCCCCCGTAGCAACTGGCCCAAGTCCCCACCCCCGGTCCCCCTTCACCCAAATCCAGACAGCTGATTTTCTGAAAGAGCTGCAAAATCTGGACCTACTCAAATCAGCTGGGCTAGACAATCTGGACCCTCTCTTCCTAAAACTGTCCACCTCCGTTGTAGCAAACCCCTATTGCTAGTCTGTTCAACCTCTCTTACATATCGTCTGAGATTTCTAAAGATTGGAAAGTGGCCGCAGTCTTCCCCCTCTTCAAATGGGGAGACACTCTAGATCCAAACTGTTACAGACCTATATCCATCCTGCCCTGCCTTTCCAAAGTCTTCGAAAGCCAAGTGAACAAACAGATCACCGACCAATTCAAATCCCACTGTACCTTCTCCACTGTGCAATCTGGTTTCCAAGCTGGCCATGGGTGTACTTCAGCAACGCTGAAGGTCCAAAACGATATCATAACCGCCATCAATAAAATACAGTACTGTGCAGCCGTCTTCATCGACCTGGCCAAGGCTTTCAACTCTGTCAATCACCACATTCTTGTCGGCAGACTCAACAGCCTTGGTTTCTCTAATGACTGCCTCACCTGGTACACTAACTACTTCTCAGATAGAGTTCAGTGTGTCAAATCGGATGGCCTGTTGTTCGAACCTCTGACAGCCTCTATGGGGGTGCCACAGGGTTCAATTCTTGGGCCGACTCTTTTCTCTGTATATATCAGTGATGTCGTTCTTGCTGTGGGTAATTCTTTGATCCACCTCTACGCAGATAACACCATTCTGTGTTTATCTGGCCGTTCTTTGGACACTGTGTTATTAAACCTCCAAACGAGCTTCAACGCCAGACAACTCTCCTTTCGTGGCCTCCAACTGCTCTTAAATGCTAGTAAAACTAAATGCATGCTCTTCAACCAATCGCTGCCTGCAACTGCCTGCCCGACTAGCATCACTACTCTGTACGGTTCTGACTTAGAATATGTAGACAACTATAAATACCTAGGTTTCTGGCAAGACTGTAAACTCTCCTTCCAGACTCACATTAAGCATCTCCAATCCGAAATTAAATCTAGAATCGGCTTCCTATTTCACAACAACGCCTCCTTCACTCATGCTGCCAAACTTACCCTCGTAAAACTGACTATCCTACCGATCCTTGACTTCGGCGATGTTATTTACAAAATAGCCTCCAACACTCTACTCAGCAAATTGGATTCAGTCTATCACAGCGCCATCCATTTTGTCACCAAAGCCCCATATACCACCCACAATTGCGACCTGTATGCTCTCGTTGGCTGGTCCTTGCTACATATTCATCGCCAAACCCACTGGCTCCAGGTCATCTATAAGTCTTTGATAGGTAAAGCTCCGCCTTATCTCAGCTCACTGGTCACCATAGCAACACCCATATGTGGCACGCGCTCCAGCAGGTATATTTCACTGGTCAACACTTCTTTGGCCGCCTTTCCTTCCAGTTCTCTGCTGCCAATGACTGGAACTAATTGCAAAAATCACTGAAGTTGGAGACTTATATCTCCCTCACTAACTTTAAGCGTCAGCTGTCAGAGCAGCTTACTGATCACTGCAGATGTACACAGCCCCTCTGTAAATAGCCCATCCAACCAACTACCTACCTCATCCCCATATTTGTTATTGTTTTTCTGTTCTATTGCACACCAGTATTTCTACTTGCACACATCACTCCAGTGTAAATTGCAAATTGTAATTACTTCGCCACTATTGACCTATTTATTGCCCTACCTCCATACTTAATTTGCACACACTGTATAAAGATTTTTCTATTGCGTTATTGACTGTACGATTGTTTATCCCATGTGTAACTCTGTGTTGTTTCTGTCACTGTAACGGTTCTCTTTAGTTGAAGGAGAGGTGGACCAAAACGCAGCGTGGTGGTTATTCATGGTTTTTTAATGAAAACACTATACATTAATAAACTAACGAAAACAATAAACGTGAGAACTCAAAACAGCCCTATCTGGTGGAAACACAAAGACAGGAACAATCACCCACAAACACACAGTGAAACGCAGGCTACCTAAGTATGATTCTCAATCAGAGACAACTAATGACACTTGCCTCTGATTGAGAACAATAATAGGCCGAAACATAGAAATACCCAAATCATAGAAAAACAAACATAGACTGCCCACCCAACTCACGCCCTGACCATACTAAATAAATACAAAACAAAGGAAATAACGGTCAGAACGTGACAGTACCCCCCCCCCCCCCCCCAAAGGTGCGGACTCCGGCCGCAAAACCTTGCCCTATAGGGGAGGGTCTGGGTGGGCGTCTGTCCGCGGTGGTGGCTCTGGCGCGGGATGCGGACCCCACTTCACTATTGTCTTAGTCCGCCTCATTGTCCGCCTCCGTGGCTCTCTAACCCTGGCAACCCCTCTCCATGACCCCACTGGACAGAGGGGCAGCTCGGGACAGAGGTGCAGCTGCTCGGGACAGAGGGGCAGCTGCTCGGGACAGAGGGGCAGCTGCTCGGGACAGAGGGGCAGCTGCTCGGGACAGAGGGGGGGAAGCTCTGGGCAAAGGGGCGGAAGCTCTGGGCAGAGGGACGGAAGCTCTGGGCAGAGGGGCGGAAGCTCTGGCGCCTCTGGGCTGAGGGGCTCTGGCGCCTCTGGGCTGAGGGGCTCTGGCGCCTCTGGGCTGAGGGGCTCCTGGCTGACTGGCGGCACTGGCGGCCCCTGGCTGACTGGCGGCACTGGTGGCCCCTGGCTGACTGGCGGCACTGGCGGCCCCTGGCTGACTGGTGGCACTGGCGGCCCCTGGCTGACTGGCGGCCCCTGGCTGACTGAAGGCACTGGCGGCCCCTGGCTGACTGGCGGAACTGGCGGCCCCTGGCTGACTGGCGGCCCCTGGCTGACTGGCGGCACTGCGGCCCCTGGCAGACTGGCGGCACTGGCGGCCCCTGGCTGACTGGCGGCACTGGCGGCTCCTTGCAGACTGGCGGCACTGGCGGCTCCTTGCAGACAGGCGGCTCAGGCGGCGCTGGGCAGACGGGTGGCTCAGATTGCGCTGGGCAGACGGGAAGCTCCGGCAGAGCTGGGCAGACGGGTGGCTCAGGCGGCGCTGGGCAGACGGGTTGCTTAGATGGCGCTGGGCAGACGGGAACCTCCGGCAACGCTGGATATGAAGGAGCACCTGTAGGGATGAGACGGAGAGACAGCCTGGTGCGGGGGTCTGCCACCGGAGGGCTGGTGCGTGGAGGTGGTGACGGATAGACCAGACCGTGCAGGCGCACTGGAGCTCTGGAGCACCTAGCCTGCCCAACCTTACCTGGTTGAATGGTCCCGGTCGCCCTGCCAGTGCGGCGAGGTGGAATAGCCCGCACTGGGCTATGCAGGCGAACCGGGGACACCGTGCGCAAGGCTGGTGCCATGTAAGCCGGCCCAAGGAGACGCACTGGAGACCAGATGCGTAGAGCCGGCTTCATGGCACTTGGCTCGATGCCCACTCTAGCCCGGCCGGTACGCGGAGCTGGAATGTACCGCACCGGGCTGTACAAAACTAAATCACCAGCTTCATCAATAAGTGCATCGATGACGTCGTCCCCACAGTGACCGTATGTACATACCCCAACCAGAAGCTATGGATTACAGGCAACATCTGCACTGAGCTAAAGATTAGAGCTGCCGCTTTCAAGAAGTGGGACTTTAGCCTAGATGCTTTTAAGAATTCCCGCTATGCCCTCCGACGAACCATCAAACAGGCAAAGCGTCAATACAGGACTAAGATTGAATCCTACTACACTGGCTCTGATGCTTGTCGGATGTGGCAGGGCTTGCAAACTATTACAGTCTACAAAGGGAAGCCCAGCTGCGAGCTGCCCAGTGACATGAGCCTACAAGACAAGCTAAGTTACTTCCATTCACTCTTCGAGGCAAACAACACTGAAGCATGCATGAGGGCACAAGCTGTTACTGTGTGATCACTCTCTCCGTAGCCAATGTGCGTAAGACCGTTAAACAGGTCAACATTCACAAGCCCTTAGGGCCAGACTGATTACCAGAACATGTACTCAGAGCATGTGCTGACCAACTGGCAACTGTCTTCACTGACATTTTCAACATGTCCCTGACCGAGTCTGTAATACCTACATGTTTCAAGAAGACCACCAAAGTCCCTGTTCCCAAGAAGGTCAAGGTAACCGACCCGTAGCACTCACATCTGCAGCCATCAAGTGTTTTGAAAGGCTGGTCATGGCTCACATCAATACCATCCTCCTGGAAATCCTAGACCCACTCCAATTCGCATACCGCTCCAACGGATCCAAAGATGATGCAATCTCTATCAAACTCCACACTGCCCTTTCCCACAAAAGGAATACCTAGTTGAGAATGTTGTTCATTGACTATAGCTCAGTGTTCAACACCATAGTGCCCTCAAAGCTCATCCCTAAGCTAAGGACTGGGACTAAACACCTACCTCTGCAACTGGACCCTCATCACAACAATTGAACCACTCTCCTTGAAGTTCTTGCTGATCCGATAAATAGTTTATTTAGGTACAATCTTACTGGCAGCAATATCCTTGCCTTTGTGCAAAGCAATGGTGACGGCACGTGTTTCCTTGCAGGTAACCAGAGTTCATTTGCATGGCAAAGAGGGACTTTGCAATTAATTGCAATTCATCCGATCACTCTTCATAACCTTCTGGAGTATATGCAAATTGCCATCATACAAACTGAGGCAGCAGACCTTGTGAAAATTAATATCTGTGTCATTCTCAAAACTTTTGGCTAAGACTGTACATGTAGGTAGAGTTATTAAAGTGACTATGCATAGATAATAACAGAGTAGCAGCAGCGTAGATGGGGGGGGGGGGGGGAGGGGTTGTAATGCAAATAGCCTTGGTGGCCATTTGATTAGCTGTTCAGGAGTCTTATAGCTTCGGGGTAGAAACTGTCTAGAAGCCTCTCGGACCTAGACTTGGCGCTCCGGTACTGCTTGCTGTGCGGTAGCAGAGAGAACAGTCTATGACTAGGGTGTTGTGAGTGTGTTGTTTTCTCATCACATCCATGCTGTATTTTACTCCCATGAAAGAGAATGTTTCAAACAGATAAGCAGTCATTTGAACATAAACTACAAGTAATTTGAATATGACAACACGCTCACATAGTGTATTATTTTTTTCAGGCCCATAACCATGTGTGTGAAGTGTACTGTATACTTGTGTTATTTAATGAGTCTTCAACAAGGTCAAGGTTAAGAGTTTCTCTCAGCAGTGTGACCGATATAAGCAGTAAATGAACAACCCAGTCTCACCCTCTCCTCATCCATGTTGTCTACACGGCGCTCTGTTCTCTGCTCACCATTTCAACTTGATAATGTCACGCCGGCACATGGAAATCATTCAGAACATGTTGGATGAGGTCAGTGTTGTTGTGCTTTATGAATCTCAAGGACATTGGCGTCAAAGAGAGAGAGAGAAAGAGAGAGCAAGAGAAAGAGAGAGAGCAAACACGATACAGACTCAAACTTAAAATTGGGTCTGTGCAGAGTAGCGAATTGGGGCCAGGACAGAGAGCCACTTCTGTACCCTGAGCTGCTCACTATTCTCCTCCAGTCCCGAGGTCATCGGACTGAACCTGTCATCACCACGCTCAGACACCATCTCCTTGATGACATGTCGTCATGGCAATTTGTTTGTTTGTTTATGAACCATGCAATCCCAGGTGAGATTCATCTACACGAGGGGAAGACACAGAGAAGGTCAAACACACACAGACTATTGTTGTTGTTTTCTGTTGCTTTATACTGTATACACTATATTCGTCCACACCATTTACATTACAGATAAATCAGTCAAGGATTGCTGACCAACTTGTGTCATACTGCCGCTGGATTGGCCGTGAGAGGCAGACAGAGAGACAGAGAGAGAGACAGAGGTGGAGGGAGAGACATGGAGACACAGGGCAAACCAAAAAGAAATAGTGAAAAGGCTACCCCAGGGAGAGAGACAGAGAGAGAGAGGGCAATCCAAAGAGAGAGAGAGAGAGAGCCTTAGGCAGACAGAGGGAGAGAGAGAGAGACAGAGGCGGAGAGAGAGACATGGAGACACAGGGCAAACCAAAAATAGACAGTGAAAAGGCAACCCAAGAGAGACAGAGAGAGAGAGGGCAATCCAAAGCGAGAGAGAGAGAGCCATAGGCAGAAAGAGGGAGAGAGAGAGGCGGGGGGGCTGGCAACACAAAGAGAGAGAAAGTCATAGGCAGACAGAGAGAGAGAGTAAGAGAGAGAGAGAGGACTCAGCCTCTCCCATCATGTGTGACAATCTCAAACTCTCCCATCATTTGGTAATCTTTCATCTGTACAGGGATCTTCTCTCTTTGGTTGCTAGCCTTCAATCTTAGCCAAAAAGAGGTTGATAGCCTGTAATGTAATGTTAGACTGATTGGCTTGTAACAGTCCTCCTGGCAGGCTGCACTGTTCAAGGGTTCCCTTTGTCAGGCTGGTTATATATTCTATCCCTGGCAATTCTACATCTTTGTTCAGTGTCAAGCACATGTCATCAGTGCACAGAGCTGTGTAGCTAGGTGAAAAAGAACTATGCCTAATTGGAGCAACTCCTAGTCCACCCTGAACAGAATTGCATATTTAAATATGTGTATTTTTTACATTGTATAATAGTACAGACTCAGAGCTTTGTCATGGTATATCATACATTACAGTTGGAGAAAGATATTAGACAGGTATGTAGAGTAAATTTGCCCCCTGCAGAAATCCACAGTCCCACACATTACGTAATAACCATCATATGACGTGAGTCGTTTTAGGGAGTTTTCCTCAGTTTGCTATCAGCTTTTCTCAGCCACCATGCTGTTGCCATCATTTCTAGTCTCTGCTAGCTGCTTGTCCAGATTGATTGAGTTGAAGCAATTGTTAATACTACCCACAGCAGGGGAAAGAGACAAGCCCAGGAAATCATGCCAATCCCGTTTGAATCACCATGAACTTTAAATCACCTGATATTACTCATCACTCGTGACGGGAATAAATGAGTTTGATGAGTAGAGAGGAAAACAGCAGAGGTCTAGACAGAAGATAGAAAGAGGAGGAGGGGGGGGGGGGGGGGGGGGGGGGGGGGGGTGAATGAGATGCCATTAGAATGACAACCTAGCCTGGTTCCAGATCTGTTTTTGCTGTCATGCCATCTACTATGGTCACTGACAGAACATAAATAATGTATCAGAGTTGCTGGCAAGACAGCACAAACAGATCTGCAACCAGGCTAGCAATAACCCATTTTAGCACTGGGAGAGGGTATGGTGAACTGGTTCCAATCCTCTCCAAATGGAATTAACATTGAAGCGCTTTTGTATTTCAGCAAAATGGGGATGGTTGCCATGACATGGAATCAAGGGATAGAATGAATAAGATGAAGAAATTAAATCTCAGCTGTCACTACACAGTTGAAGTACAAAGATAATTAAATCAATATCCATGGAGTCGTGTCAGTCAGTGTGTGATTTCAATTTACTAGGAGACTCTATTGTATATTTCCATTGAGGTGTGGAATTAGAAAGTTCTGATTATTGGTGTACAGTAGGAAATCCCTATTAAAAAGCCCACCAAAAAGTGATATTTTCACCTAATTACAGTTGACACAAAACAATGAGAAGTGATTTTACACTTGTTTTAAATTAGAAAAAGTCTGAATTCACAACACGAATCACGTCTTAGTTTAATTGAAAGCCAATGAGAGAAATGACTGGTGACCACAGGGAATATAATTATGTGAAATTAGTTGTCATTGAAAATAGGCATTGGGTTTAAATTATTTCTAGATATGAATGTAAATGTGAAACTATAGCAAGGCAATAATGAAAGAGACTGTTTCACAGGATGACAAAATGATTGAGCTGTTTAGGGTGAACAAACTCACACATAAAGACACTTCTATGTGAAATATGGGGACATCAGACAAGAAATACAAATTTCTCTCTCTCTCTCTCTCTGTCTCTCTCTTTTATATATATATATATATATATATATATATATATATATATATATATATATATATATATATATATATATATATATATAAAACCATGTCTATATTAAAGCTCCTGAAAAGAGATATACACTTGGTATAGGCCTGTGAAATGTTCAATCTTTCCACAGAAATAACAAATCTTTGATCTTTTGTGCCAGCGATCCTTTACAACTGATTTAAAAGGTGTCGTTCTCATCTTCAGCAGATCACTTTGTAGCTGATGAGATATAATTAGAAAGGTTTAGCCTGCTGAATAGGAGTCTGAAAAGCCAATCCCTCCGCCTTTGATTAGCATTGCTCTTGTTTAGAACATCAAAATGAGTTTCGAGACAGATGAAAATAAATTGCATTCTAATTTGTCAAAAGCTTGTTTGAAACCTGATAATGATGTTCTGTCTGTACATTCACCAAACACTTTAATAAATCACAGACAAGGAGAAAAATGAGAAAATGAGAGGGCACAGATGGGTGAAAACATCTCCTTATTTCTAATGCCAGTCAGTGGGATTATATATTACAGCCATATGCCCTATATGAAGTGTTAGTTGGTGTTGGATGACTTTGAGTGTTAAAGGTTTAGTAGGGTACGCTAGGCAAACTCCTCAACTGCAGGGTTGAAACTCTGAAGCATCAATATCTCAGCGTTCACCAACTGCTGTTGTGCCCTTTAGCAATGCACTTAACCCTCTAACCTGCTAAACATATAGTATATTCTTCTTTTTTGAGGGCAGAATATAATAACAATAACAATTAGTGTTTGATTAAATCCGCAGTCTGTGTTTGTGGTAACCATGGTGCCAAGTATAGGTGTAGAATAGAATGAAAAAAATCCCATATAATTGGTTCATTAAGCGATTTGAAAGGGACACTGAATCTTTTGTAGACCTACGCTGTAATCAATAATTCTGCATTCCTTCCCTTCAGCATTCTCAACCTTTCAGATCTTGAAAAACAGTGTCAAACTTTTAAAGCATGTTGTCTCTGGCCTTTCTCTAGCGAAGGCTATGGATTTCTGCCTGCATGGGTGACTGCTGCCTGTCATTGTTGTATCTTCACCAAGGTACGAGTAGAGTGAGGCCGAGAGAGAGAGAGAGTGAGCGAGAGAGAGAGAGAGTGAGAGAGAGAGAGTGAGCGAGAGAGAGAGAGAGAGAGAGAGAGAGCGAGAGAGAGAGAGAGAGAGAGCGAGCGAGAGTGCAGATGTGCTGGTCAGGTAATAGGGCTAGAGCTTGTGAAAACGTGGGTCTTTCAAGGTGTCCTTTATGTCTTTGAAGGTTCTTTAGACACCACTTAATCGGTTACAAAGAAGTGTTCATTTCTGTGTGCCACAGCCGGAATCCCAGGCTACCAAATTCAAGGTATCTGAACAGTATACAGCCAGCATTGTGGGCTCTATGGAGTGAAAATGATTTGTGTTGTGCTTTGTCACCATAGTATTCTTACCTCACCTTTACCTTCCTGAGAGTGTAGCTAAAGGTTGTTGTGAAGAAACAGAGAGAAAGATTGGACAATGTGATTTCTTGTAAAGTAATTGCATACATATTTTAAGGTTAAATATCTTCTAGGAGTGTTACACTACATGTTTTCATAGTTTAAGTGTAAGAAAATCTACAAAAGTTATCGAAGTCTCTTGTAAGACATATTTCATTCTAGATATTTGCTGATTTGGAGTTGTGACCTTAATATCAAAGAAAACTTTCAGCAATTTTACATTCAAATCTAAACTTTCTGCAATTTGAAGTTGTAAGTTCATGTGTCATCTACAATGGAGGGAATACCAATTGTGGTATTTTGTGTATTTCTTTTGTTGCTCATCTTAACTTTTTTTGTACATAATGTTTCTGCCATCATTTCCTATGACCTGAAAAAAGCGTATGGACATCAGAACAGCTATCACTAACCTCGATTTGGACAAGGACTTCGGAGGCGAAAGTCATGTTGGTTATCCCGGACCAGTCCCAAATCGCCAACACTCGAAGAAGGTGGAGACGGTGCTATAGAGGCCGGCATGCGGAATACCTGACGAGATATGATTTGATTTATTAGGATCCCCATTAGCCTTACTAGGGTCCGATGCATAACGAAAAATACATTACAGACAAAATACTTTTCAATTTACATACATATCCCAACCAGAAGGCATCGATTACAGGCAACATCCGCACTGAGGCTAGAGCTGCCGCTTTCAAGGAGTGGTGCACTAATCCGGACGCTTATAAGAAATCCCACTATGCCTTCCGACGAACCATCAAACAGGCAAAGTGTCAATACAAGACCGAGATCAAATCCTACTACACTGGCTTTGACGCTCGCAGGATGTGGCAGGGCGTGCAAACTATCACGGATTACAAAGGGAAACCCCGCCGCGATCTGTCCATTTATGTGAGCCTATCAGACGAGCTAAATATCTTCTATGCTCGCTTTGAGGCTAGTAACACTGAAAAATACATGAGTACCAGCTGTTACAGATGATTGTGTGATCACACTCTCTGTAGCTGATGTGAGTAAGACCTTGAAACAGGTCAACATTATAAAAGGCTGCATGGCCAGACGTATTGCCAGGAAGCATACTCAGAGCATGTGCTGACCAACTGACAAGTATCTTCACTGACATTTTCAACCTCTCCCTGACCCAGTCTATAATACCTACATGTTTCAAGCAGACCACCATAGTCTCTGTGCCCAAGCACGCTAAGTCAACCTGTCTAAATACCTATCGTCCTGTAGCACTCACATCTGTAGCCATGAAATGCTTTGAATGGCTGGTCATGGCTCACATCAAAACTATCATCCCAGACACACTCCAATTCGCATACCACCCCAACGGATCCACAGATGACCCAATCTCTATTGCACTCCACACTCCCTTCCCAGGGAACACCTCTGTGAGAATGCTGTTCATTGACTACAGCTTAGCGTTCAATACCATAGTGCTCTCCAAGCTTATCACTAAGCTAAGGATCCTGGGACTAAAGACCTCCCTCTGCAACTGGATCCTGGACTTCGTGATGGGCCGCCCCCCAGGTGATGAGGGTAGGCAAAAACACATCTGCCACTCTGACCCTCAACACTGGGCCCCCTCAAGGGTGCGTGCTTAGCTCCCTCCTGTATTCCCTGTTTACCCATGACTGCGTGGCCGCACACAACTCAAACACAATCATTAAGTTTGTAGACGACACGACGGTGCTAGGCTTGATCACCGACGATGATGAGGAGACCTACAGGGAGTAGGTTAGAGAGCTGGTAGTGTGGTGCCAGGACAACAACCTTTCCTTCAACATAAGCAAGACAAAGGAGCTGATCGTGGACTACAGGAAACGGAGGGTCAAGCAGGTCAATAGCTTCAAGTTCCTCAATGTCCAAATCACTAAGGAATTATCATGGTCTACACACACCAAGATGGCACGGCACTGCTTCTTCCCCCTCAGGAGGCTGAAAAGATTTGTCATGAAGCATCAGATCCTCAAAACGTTCTACAGCTGCACCATTGAGATCATCTTGACTGGCTGAATCACTGCTTGGCATTCAATCACAAGGCGCGGTAGTGCATATGGCCCTGCCATACCAAACGTCCTACCATCCAGGACCTCTATACCAGGTGGTGTCAGGGGAAGGCCCTGAGGTACCGATGCACTATGTCTCGAACCAACATGTACCTGAACAGCTTCTACCCCCAAGACATAAGACTGCTACATAGTTTATTAAAACCAGTTGGATTTAGGGGGCGCTATTTTAATTTTTGGATGAAAAACGTTCCCGTTTTAAACAAGATATTTTGTCACGAAAAGATGCTCGACTATGCATATAATTGACAGCTTTGGAAAGAAGACACTCTGACGTTTCCAAAACTGCAAAGATATTGTCTGTGAGTGCCACAGAACTGATGTTACAGGCGAAACCCAGATAAAAATCCAACCAGGAAGTGGCGCATTTTTTGAAACCTCCTCATGCCAATGTCTCCTTATATGGCTGTGAATGAGCTTCGAATGAGCGTACGTTTTCCACGTTTTCCCCAAGGTGTCTACAGCATTGTGACGTCATTTTAGGCATTTCCCTGTAAGGGACCATATATGGCATGTGGTCACATGGTGTCTCCCGCAGAAAACCTTGCGTAAAATACTGAGGTAGCCATTTTTCCAATCGCTTCTTATGAGTAACCAACTGCCTCGACGGATATATTATCGAATATATTTGTTAAAAACACCTTGAGGATGGATCCTAAACAACGTTTGCCGTGTTTCTGTCGATATTATGTAGCTAATTTTGAAAAAAGTTTGCCGTTATAGTTGTAGCATTTATCGGTCGATTTCTCAGCCAAATATGGTGACGAAACTGGAGCTTTTTCGCCAACAAAAATAATATTTTTGGAAAAAAGGAACATTTGCTATCTAACTGGGAGTCTCCCGAGTGAAAGCGTCCAAAGTTCTTCAAAGGTAAATGATTTAATTTGGTTGCTTTTCTTATTTTTGTGAAAACGTTGCCTGCTGCCAGCAGAGCATTATGCCATGATAAACTTACACAAATGCTTGTCTAACACTGAGATGACAGTGTTGTTAACAAAAGGCTAAGCTTGTGTTTGAATATATTTATTTAATTTCATTTGCGATTTTCATGAATAGGAAAAGTTTCTAGGGGTATTTATGTCCGTTGCGTTATGCTAATGCGTTTGAGGCTATGATTACACTCCCGGATACAGGTTTGCTCGTCGCAACTGGTTTTAAAATAGTTAAAGCAATACCTACCCAGACTATCCTCATTGACCCTTTTTGCACTAACTTTTTTTGACTCATCACATACACTGTGGTTACTGTTCATTATCTATACTGTTGCTTTGTCACTTTATTCCCACCGGAACAGTACATTATGAAATAATTCAAACATTACAGCCTTATCCACTAAAATGGATTAAATACAAGTTTTCCTCATCAATCTACACACAAAAATTTGATCATATTACTCCAGTGCTAGCCTCCCTACACTGGCTTCCTGTCAAGGCAAGGGCTGATTTCAAGGTTTTACTGCTAAACTACAAAGCATTACATGGGCTTGCTCCTACCTATCTCTCTGATTTGGTCCTGCCGTACATACCTACACGTACGCTACGGTCACAAGACGCAGGCCTCCTAATTGTCCCTAGATTTTCTAAGCAAACAGCTGGAGGCAGGGCTTTCTCCTATAGAGCTCCATTTTTATGGAATGGTCTGCCTACCCATGTGAGAGACGCAAACTCGGCTCAACCTTTAAGTCTTTACTGAAGACTCATCTCTTCAGTGGGTCATATGATTGGGTGTAGTCTGGCCCAGGAGTGTGAAGGTGAACGGAAAGGCTCTGGAGCAACGAACCGCCCTTGCTGTCTCTGCCTGGCCGGTTCCCCTCTTTCCACTGGGATTCTCTGCCCCTAACCCTATTACAGGGGCTGAGTCACTGGCTTACTAGGGCTCTTTCATACCGTCCCTAGGAGGGGTGCGTCACTTGAGTGGGTTGAGTCATTGATGTGATCTTCCTGTCTGGGTTGCCCCCCCCCCCCCCCCCCCCCCCCCCCCCCCCTTGGGTTGGGAGGACTTTGTGGGCTATACTCGGCCTTGTCTCAGGATGGTAAGTTGGTGGTTGAAGATATTCTTCTAGTGGTGTGGGGGCTGTGCTTTGGCAAAGTGGGTGGGGTTATATCCTTCCTGTTTGGCCCTGACCGGGGGAGTCCTCGGATGGAGCCACAGTGTCTTCTGATCCCTCCTGTCTCAGCCTCCAGTATTTATGCTGCAGTAGTTTATGTGTCGGGGGGCTAGGGTCAGTTTGTTATATCTGGAGTACTTCTCATGTCCTATCCGGTGGCCTGTGTGAATTTAAGTATGCTCTCTCTAATTCTCTCTTTCTCTCTTTATTTCTCTCTCTCGGAGGACCTGAGCCCTAGGACCATGCCTCAGGACTACCTGACATGATGACTCCTTGCTGTCCCCAGTCCACCTGGCCGTGCTGCTGCTCCAGTTTCAACTGTTCTGCCTGTGATTATTATTATTTGACCATGCTGGTCATTTGTGAACATTTGAACATCTTGACCATGTTCTGTTACAATCTCCACCTGGCACAGCCAGAAGAGGACTGGCCACCCCACATAGCCTGGTTCCTCTCTAGGTTTCTTCCTAGGTTTTGGCCTTTCTAGGGAGTTTTTGCTAGCCACCGTGCTTCTACACCTGCGTTGCTTGCTGTTTGGGGTTTTAGCACTTTGAGATATCAGCTGATGTACGAAGGGCTATATAAATACATTTGATTTGATTTTGATTTGATTTGATTACACCTGTCTATATAAGGTCCCACAGTTGACAGTGCATGTCAGAGCAAAAACCAAGCAATGAGGTCGAAGGAGTTGTCCGTAGAGCTCCAAGACAGGATTGTGTCGAGAGCACAGATCTGGGGAAGGGTATCAAAACATTTATGCATCATTGAAGGTTTCCAAGAACACAGTGGCCTCCATCATTCTTAAATGGAAGAAGTTTAGAACCACCAAGACTGTTCCTAAAGCTGTCCGCCTGGCCAAACTGAGCAATCTGGGGAGAAGGGCCTTGTTCAAGGAGGTGACCAAGAGTGATGGTCACTCTGACAGAGCTCCAGAGTTGTGGAGATGGGATAACCTTCCAGAAGGACTTCCAGAAGGACAACCATCTCTGCAACACCACCAATCAGGCCTTCATGGTAGAGTGGCCAGACGGAAGCCACTAATCAGTAAAAGGCACATGACAGCCCACTTGGAGTTTGCCAAAAGGTACCTAAAGGACTCTCAGACCATGAGAAACAAGATTCTCTGTTCTGATGAAACCAAGATTCATGCCAAGGCTAAGCACACAGCCAAGACAACCCAGGAGTGGCTTTTGGGAAAGGTCTCTGATTGTCCTTGAGTAGCCCAGTCAGAGCCCAGACTTGAACCCGATCGAACATCTCTGGAGAGACCTGAAAATAGCTGTGCAGCGAAGGATGGGAAAAACTCAAATACAGGTGTGCCAAGCTTGTAGTGTCATACCCAAGAAGACTGGAGGATGTCATCGCTGCCAAAGGTGCTTCAACAAAGCACTGAGTAAAAGGTCTGAATATTTATGTAAATGTGATATTTCAGTTTTTTTTGTTATTTATAAATTTGCTAACATTTCCTAAAACCTTTTTTTGCTTTGTCACACTCTCTATCCGTCTCTGCATTGTTGTGAAGGGCCCGTAAGTAAG